>NW_019385066.1:225287-331276 GCF_000671375.1 Centruroides sculpturatus | reverse complement strand
CGCATGCTATTGTGCTTTATATATATATATACATTTTATATAAAATATATATATATATATATATATATATTTGAAGCTTATATACAGTACATGTGCAATAAATAGTTTCTGTATCAACCTACCTTATTTCCACGATATTTTTAGAAAAATAATATCCAAGTAGTTTTCGCACGCAGAATACAGTACAGCGTCGTTTATCCGAATTAATTGGGGACTGGGATTGTTCGGATAACTTATTTTTCGGATAACCAATTATGTACGAAAAAATATATTAATTTATCCCGTGTTGAAATTTTTCTCCGTTGCGTGTCGCTTCGCGTTGAATTTTCGTCGATGTTAAGCCTAACGGAGACTATTGTATCGTTAAAAATTATTTGTTTATTTTGTACAAACAAAATAAATATATTGAAAAATATAAAAACAATAAAAAATTATACTTCAGAAGTTAATTTAGTATCGAAAACGTAAAATATTTGAGTAGCCGAAGACATAGCCAAAGATTACAGCGCCACAGCACTGGCGAAAATTTAAATTTGTCGACTGGAATTCCTTCGGATAACCGATGTTTCGGATAACCGGCCTTCGGATAAACGACGCTCTACTGTAATAATTTTACTTATTGTACTTAAGAAAATATTAAATATTAAAAAAATACAGTATTTTTAAAGTTAAAATAAGATTAAACTAACGAAAACCAAAACCAAAGTGATGGAGAGATACGATGCGCTTGTATATCGATGACGTAATACACGAGGAGCGAACGAAAACAACCGAGTCGAATTAATTAAGTCGGAAAAAAGGAAAGTGTGCATTATAATCGAGAAAATGCGACTATTGTATTAATCTTTAAAATATTAGTATTAAATCTGTCTTATAAAATCACGACGACTTTTGTAAATCGAGTTATCCGATAAGAATAAAATACAATACCAATATAGCCCTATCGTTGGAAAAATTCGCTTATTTTTGCTCATCTCTAGTTTTGCTTTTTAGTAGAAATGGCTAAAAAGTGCGCAAAATACGTACTGAAATACGTTATTACAGGACCACCTGTCTAAAAGACCACTTTTTGAAGGAACCGTGGGTGTCGCCATAGACAGGTTTTACTGTATACAGTAGAGCCTCGATTATCCGACCCAATTGGGGACTGGGGTTGGTCGGATAACCGAAAAGTATGAAAAAATCCATTATTAGTGTAGTATATTATTATATCTCATGTAATTAGTATATTAGTATATCGCTATTAATCTACTTCGCGTTGAATTTTCATCGATGTTAAGCCTAACAAAAATTCTTAAAAATAATAATCGTCGCTATTGTATCGTTAAAAATTAGAAAATTAAGCCTCGTTTAAATACTGGCTCCCTTTCATGGTCGATTCAGTGTTGCCAGCTAAAACACGTAAAAATAATATTAAAGTAGCCAAGACATAGCCAAATATTGTAGCGCCACATCACTAGCGGACATTTGAAATTTGCCGACTAGGACGGTCGGTTAACCGAGGTATCGGATAATCGGGGGTCGGATAATCGAGGCTCTACTATATATATTTTTTAACTTATATAGTTTTTGAATAGATTTCTGAGAAGAATCCATTCTCTCTAGCAATATATTTTTGACATCACAGGCATTATTTTTAAAATTTTCCATATTTTCATTTTCAATTCTTATCTGGTCCATAAATTTACTCATATCTTCCCCAATTTTAAAATCCTTTTGATACTTTTTTTTATCATTAATTATCTACTTGGACACGACTTATTATTAGGACATTATACTGGTGTTTTTGGATATTGACACAAAGATGAGATCTTAATAAGAAAAAACAAAATTTATTTATTACATCACCTGTACTAATATAATGTGTACAGGAAAAATTAGTACAGGTGATATAACACAACGTGTTTCGGGGCTAACATGCCCCTCGTCAACAGTATTACTACGACATTTTAAAATATTAACAAAACAAATAAATAAGATACTAAAATTAAGAATACACGAAATTATCGGACAATTAAATCTTTAAAAAACTTAGTGAATTCGCATCCTCATACAACGAAATTGTATTTCGAAAAATGTTATTTAAATACATATTTAATTCATAATTTTATGTTTCTATATTAATTAAAACAAGTAGAGATTATTAAAATCAAATTACTAAGAAAATACATATTTAACATTTATTTAAAATAACTTACTTTAAAAGTTGTTCTAATCAAACAAATAAGCTATCTTTCTCCTACTGCTATCATCTATTTATATCCTTTTTCTGTTTGAATGCGTCATCGATTATGGCATTCCATAATTGGTGGATTATGCCACTTAAATTATTGTTCATTCTATTGCTTTCTCTCTTTATGTATATATTTTCAAATAATTGTCTTGTATAATTCCAGGGGCAATCAGTTAATTGCGCGTCAGTGATGGTCTTAGGGTCCGTTCGTATTCGTTTGTTTTTCGATAAGCCAGTAAAAACCGTACACTTCTCACAATTACATTCTGAATAGCTAGCCACGATATAAGGGCTACAATTTAAAATAAAATAATAAAAACTTGCTCGGTGAAATAAAATGTGTGATGGATATACATACCTGGTACAAAATATTCTTCAATTGTATGAATATACTTTTAAAGAAAATTATAATTAAATATAGCTTTATAAAAACACGTACATAAAAACACGTTGATTCTATTATATTTCAGATCCGCGATGTGTTCTTTTAATCTTGTTTCTAATCTTCGTTTTGTTTCTCCAATGTATGCTTTTGGTGGTTCTCATGTGCAAGGTATTTTATAAACGACTTCAGTAGTGTTGTATTTATCTGGTTGTTTATTTATGCCAGGTTTAGCCTTCCGGATTCTTTTTTGCTAGTTGTTATAAGTCGGAGCTAGTTTTATATTTATTTTATCGAAATTTTTATTTATCTGTTCAAAGAAGCCACGAATGTAGGGGAAGGATATGTATCTTACTCTGTTTTTACCTTTGTTTTCTAACCTATCTATTTAACAGACTGAAGAGGGGCGAAAGCCCGAAACGCGTATCTGTATGGATTAAAAGTTGATGATGAAATTATTTGCCAAGTGTCAATAAATTCACCAAGTCGTGACATTGAACCAAAATCTAAATACAGTATGTTGAACGTAATAGACTGTCCGTCATTTGTTTTCTAACTACTGTAATTCTTTTTTGGATCAGGTGTCCAGGGAAATTTCCAAAATTTACAACTTTTCGGTACAACTCTCGTTGAACTGGAAAAATTTCTATCTTTATTACATCTAATATTACGAAGAAATCAGTCCCCACTGAACTCGGCTAGAGATTGGTTCAGTTAAGTTTTTAGATAAAATTCCGGCTCTCAGCAGGGTTTTATTTATGTCCCTAATTCCCTAATCCCTTAATTATTTAACTACTACTTAAGTAAAAATAAGTGGAAACCGGTTACTTTGTATTGTATTTGAATATTTGTAGTCTTGGGAAAAAAGTGGAAAAAGAAATTTTTATGACAAACAGATACATAAATCGTAAATTTAAGAAAAATACATTCTAGAGCTTTTTCTGTAAAAGTGCATAGTTGCAAAATAATTCATTTTTATTGTTTGGGCTACAAACAGTTCAAATCCGCTACTTTTGGAGCACAACCACGCGACTTTTTAACCTTCAGATCCGGCAACACTGGATGAGACATACAAAATTGTAATATCACTAGTTTAACATTGAAATCTGTAAGTAATACAAGATGGGAGAGCAGAATAAATATATCAAATATTTTAATGGAATTTTTAAAACTCCTGTCAACTATCATAAAAACATACCAGTAAACTCCTATCGGTGGGTTAAGTTATAAATCTACTCGCGATTCACATAATGGGGCGAGGGCGGCCAAATATCTAGCGGGCAGGAGGCTAACAGCCCAGAACTGGTCTTGGATAGAATCATTAGAAGCGTTATACGTGTGTAGCTTTCCACCAGCTAAACCGCGAGGTTGGTGCTCTGTAAAGCGCATACGCAAATAAGTATAATCTGGCTGCTTGGAAGCTGTCCCGTATTCGACAATACAGCGCTTCCATTCCGCCATTGAATATACAATAGCGATCTTATCGTTTTTTTTTTTCACACGTGTATAGAAATTTGTAATAAAATACATGATGCGGTTATAATAAAATATTAATTTTAATTACATCAAAGTACGTTAAAATATGAAAATAATCGCACAATATGTCTTTATATTTTAAAAAATACAAGAGAAGCGGCGCTTCCACCGCTTCCAAGGACAGCACGCCACCGGTCCACAACCATTATTATTGCAGTGTTCTGCAACCGCAGAATTTGCATAATTACCTTGCACATGCAGTGAAAAAATCAGCAAGTACACAGAACTCGCTCAGGAAATACGGCATCTATGGAGGATGGATAGGGTGCTTAATTTACTGTACCTGTCGTTCTCTCCTCTACAGGTGTCATACCACACGCTACACAAAAGCCTGGGAACATTAAAATTGAATAAAAACACACACATCTCACTACAGAAAGCCATTATATTGAGTACATGTCATATTGTTAGGAAATTCCTGAATACAGACAATACAGCGCTTCCTATTCCGCTTGTTCTTTTATTCTTATACCCAGTTTTCTCTTTGTTTCTCCGATATATGTTTTAGCTGGATCGCAATTACAATTAAATGAATAAACAATTCCACTATCTTCCATTATATTAGTTTTTATTTTTTTTTTAATCAGAACTATGGTATAAATATCTTTTAATTCACCTGTTCTATTTCTATTTCTTGATTTTGTAACTTAGATTTCCTGTAATGAATTTTCAATATTATTTCTCGTTATACTAGGGTACAGTACATATTTTTAATATCTAACGACATTAGTTTTACATGTCTATTAATTACAATTTTTTAAAAATCATTTAACCTAGTTAATAATTCACCAACATTTTAAATACTGTAATTAGAAGTTTTTAATAGATTTAGCTTATTTTTTAAGAATTTTTCTAAATTATAATAAACATACTTTCTAACGTCAATTTATGGTCTATACTTGATCGGATTTTTGTGTTAAAGTTTGGTATTCGGCTATTTTGAGTTCTTCTGGTATTAAATTTCTTTCCTTTAAAATTTCCAATTCTTTTTTCAAACCATTTAACATGTATTTACTTGGGTGTTTTTTCAATACTTTATATCCATCTTCTCGTATTAACTCTCTAATTATTTCTTCTACCATAATTATTGTTTGTTTCGTTTTATCCCCTTGTAGTAATTCTAATTTGTTTTCTACTAGAATTTTTCTTAACATTATCTAATTGTCTTTTATAATTTCTTGCTTTATCTAAAGTTTTTTTGGTTAGTTTCCGATTTTGTATAATTTTTTGCATACCTTTCCTTGTTATTTCACCATTCTCCATAACAAGTGTTCGGTAAATACAGCAAAATCTTCTTCCTTAATAATCGATGGTACATTGTAGTTAATTCTTAACTCAATTGTTCTTCTTATTGAGCTTGGTATTTCGATGTCCGTTATGTTTATTATTAACTCTTTCTTCCATTCTTCTCTTTCTATTAGTGACGGATAACCTATTTTTTAAATTAGTTTTTTTATATTTATCTTCAAAAACTTACCGCTGTATTTTATTTCTATATTTCCTTTCTTCTTTTATTTCAATAATTTCTTCAATTTATAATTCTTAAATTTGATATTAGATGACAAAAATATCTCATTTATTCTCATCACATCGTGTCTTTGTAGATTCCTGCTTATACTTACAGGTAGGCTTGGCGTTGGTAATCTTATTTGTTTCCTTTTACATGTTATTAAATACCATATTTCGGTTTTGATTCTTTCTATTTCCTCTGATAACATTTCATTCTGTTGCATCTTCCCAAACAACAGAATTTCGGCTGCTGAATTATTAAAAATTTTTTAATTAAATATAGTTGCCTTACAGTCCTTAATTCTAATTTATCATTGATTGTCTGTTGGACACAACTTATTATTAGAATTTTGTGTCAATATCCAAAAACACCAGTATGAAGTCCAACCTTCAAGTTGTTCCTGACAAATTCTTATTTATTATTTATATACTGTATAACATACCATAATGACAAGTTCATTTTTTAATAATAATATATTATTGATAAAGCTTTTTTACCCCAAAGAAAAACTTTCCTCACTGTATGAGTCATCACCAGACTGGGTACCAGCATTATACATGGGATATGAGTGGTCACAACTCAACTACATATCGGGAGAAATCCAGCCATTTTTAAGATAGTTATGGGCCTCTAAAGATCTGAGAGTAGTAATTTGTCGACAGAACCACATAGTTTATGATGTCATCAAATTCTACATTAGGCCACAACTCGATCTACAACGAAAATGCCGGCTTCTTATGGATTAGCTTTGGAAAAATGCTGGAATCGTATGGGTCGACACCCTGACATAATGAAACTTTTTCTTCATATAAAATAAAATCTCTCCTGTCAAATTGAGGGAATAGCTCGCCAGAAAAGTATCTTTTTTTTTTTTTTTTTTAACTTTGTCCCTGATATAAAAATACTGCGGTTGTAATAAGTTCAAACAGAAGAAAAACCGTTGCCAACCTGTCAAATAACAAACCACGCTCGAGCTTCGCTAGACCATAAACACGGCGCCAACGTGTGTTTTATCACGTGATATGCGACCTTGAAAACTTGACTTTACAAGTTGCGCATTCTGGCAGATGCTAGGCAAACGACGAAAGGAATGCCATGGCCTTCTCATATATATCAAGGCCTGTTCTTAGCTGTTCGATCCTATTGATTAAAGTCTGTCAAGGGAGTGTCATGATAACGTCGATAGGGGCGCTGTTACAGGCCATGGAATAGCATGTATTATATGAGTTAAAGTTAAAAAAAATTCCAAAAATAATTTATTGTCACATTTATCTTCCAAAAATCTATGTCGGATCTATAAGACCGTGATTTTATTTAACTATCTTGAAATTAATAGATCGGTGATTTCTTTTGTGCAAGTCTCGTTGCCCACATCCACATCGAAGCCAAAGCCAAGGGATGAGACACCACACACAATGCTTTAGTTGCATTCTCAATTTAGACGCATTATCAACAAAAAATTTTGTTTATGTAAATTTTCACAGCCAGGTCCTTTCTAGTAAGTCTGAGTTGAGGATAACACAAGCTTCCTCTGTCCTGAAATCTAATCATGCTGTTTGTTGATGATGATGTCTGGTTCTCCATAAAGTTTTCTGTGGCCTGTCTAGCACAACACGACACAAATAGCACGCTACTATACCGGTGGTCCACAAATGAGACAGGGAAATAACATTGAAAATTAACCAATATATAAAATTACAACTGCCTGGGTGTATTTAAAAGATTACTGATGTATCGATTGTATTAATTATGAAAATTAAAACTTATTGGTACAAGAATTAAGTGTTAAAGACCAAAAAAAAAAAAAAAATACTTAGTAATCCATGGATATAAAAAATAATTTATTTTAAAATTTACTACTAATTTGTATTTCAAAAATCTAGTAATCTACAATTTCACTATTGTTTGGTAAATAATTAAGGGTAATTTAATTTAGGGAATACTGCTAAATTATTATTTTTGAGAGCTGAATTTTGAAACCCCCTTAATTTATGAGGCCCCAGGCGTACGTCTCGTGCGCTTGCGCAGAAATCAGCCACTGTCTCTATCTATTATTTTCTTAACAACATTCCAACTTGCCTGTCATTAGGCTGCAGCAAGTCTCCTTTGACATTTTCTCTGGATATGTTTTTTTTTATGCTGCGTATACTATCCTGCGAAGGAAGTTCGTGGAATGATAAGCCGGGTATCTTCTCTTTCGTCGATTTGCAACGTGGTACGAAGCAAATAAATCATACCAGTTTATGTAACCTACCGTATGTCCTTAAGACAATAATGTGATTAATTATTCGTCTTTGCGCTCATACAAATAAAATTATGCGAAATAACTTCACCAGAAACGTGTTGAATTAGTACGCCGCCATTGAAATGTGAAGTCGTGCATGGCCTATATCAGCGCTCCTACCGACAAAATCGTGCGAATTGGCTGGCAGAAACTTTTTGACGCTAAGAACAGGCCTGTGAAAAGGCCATGAGAATGTGGACAGGTTTTAGTGCATAGGGCAGCGATTCCCAACCGGAAATAAGCTAAAAAAAAAATTAATAATAGTGGATATACTATAAGAATATTCGGATTCTGCGCCGAGGCGTTTGGCGACATCACGGCACTCGATGCTTAGTTTTAAATAAAAATATAATTTTTTTTTGTATTATATTTATCCGTGTCCTCCTCCATAATTCTCAATTAAAAAATATTTTTTACATGTAATTGTATAGCACTGTATAATCGACCAAGGCTCCACTGTTTGACCAACACACGAAATAAAACTTAAGAAAATGGGCTGGCAATGGGTACGCAAGTCAAAAAAGGTTGGAAACCACCGGCATAGAGATTAATTAATTATTACAGCTTCCTCCCCTTTTCATATTACCTCACGATTTACCTTCACAATAGCCGCATGGTGTCGCTTCTGCTACAATTATTATTTTTTAACTTTCCATACTGACCACGTGACTTTCCTCCTCCTCAAAAAACAGCACTCGTGCTTGATGGGAAATCACTAGTTAATAACAGGTTAATCTGGGCCTCCGGCCCCTAAGCTTTCCATACCTTATCTCGATTTTAATCCATTTAACACCATTCTCGGGATCAGCGAAGGGCAGGTGGATGACAATGGGAATGTATAGGCCTGCAAATTGAAAATTGCGGCCCAGTAAGATTTGTGTGTACTTTTTGTTTCTAAATATTTTGTTCAATGTAATTCAGGGGACGACGACGAAAAACTAATAGTGTGTTATCTGAACATAATGAAATGCCAACAATTCAAGTTTTCAGTTTTCTTTAGATTACAGGGGCATTGAATTATCGAAAGACTTCTGGGCCATATTACACGGTTTTTCCACTTTTGGCGGCAGAAATAAGTGCAAATAAAACGAAATTTAATCTTTAATAAATTAAAATCTCAGAGATTTCTATAAGCTTTGAGTATATCGAGTCGTCACTAGAAAATGGCGAAGTTTCCTTACTTCTATTATAAACATAACCTCAATAAATGGGCATTGTTTTTATTTTATCGTGATTTATTTCACTATTAAATTAATAAAGTAATAAGTAGACAGGATTGGGTAGAGAATATGAAACACGGCAGAGATATTAAACGAAATTTTTCCACCGTTTCTGGGGGTCTCCAAACGTAGAGATTTGCAAAAAAAAAAAAAAAAAACCCGGAGCGTCAAATTTGACACCATTACAATACTTTGTGGTGTTACAACAGCCGGAAAGTACGAGTAATTCTTATTCAAGATCAATCAGTAAATTCTTACATTTTATTTTCGAATAAGTGCACATTACAATTGGTTTTATATGCGTAATTCCGAAACCATTTTCGTTGTAATGATTATTTTAGGGTCCGGAATTATAGCCACATTTTAAATTCAGGTAGTAATCGAACTCGCAAGTCCAACCGTCGCAACATTCCTTATCTTTTTTGCAAAATTGTCCAAACTTTTTTGTGCATCTAAAATACAAAAATAGATTCGGTAACAAACGAAATCAGAGACAAATGCAGGGTGACCCAAAAGTCGGTTACCCGAGATTAAAACTAGTTTGAAAAAACTATGGAAACCAATCGCGAATAAAGCCGCGGCAGCTATTTGGAAAAAAAGGTATCCAGTAGTCTTAGAAGGTTCTCCGTTAACTGACTTTTGGGTCAACTGTGTACCGAATAACACTACATCAACTGTCGTACATTATTATTATCGCCAATTTTTAGAGAGTTACACACGTACACGAGCGATAATTCTCTAATAATACAGAGAGGATTAATTGGGTGGAGTGGTAAAACCACCGAGCACTAGTAGTTGGTCGTGGGTTCGCGCCTATTCAACGGCCGGCCACGTGGTTTTCCGGGTTTTCTTCACGCTATTAACACCGAAATAGGGACCAGTCTCCCTTAGAAAGGACAAGTTTTAACTTATCTTACGCTAATTGATCCTAAGAACCTAATGTTGATCTCCTCTCCATACCAAAATGTATTTATATAATTATAAACTAACTACGGAACCATTTATATCTCCGAAAATCATTAATTAAATGTGATAATTTGCGTCTTTGAAACAAGATCATACGCCTACTTGGCAATATGTTTGGATTTTTTTTTTCATTCTACTCTGTAGCTACTAAGAGGGCCTTTCTTCAAGCCAAATGGGGTGGGTGACTGGTAAGAGACGGGGCCATCCTTTGAAAAATTTTTGGAATTTATCCACCACTAGGATTCGAACCCGGGTTCCCAAAGTGGTAGACTAACGCCTTAGCCACCTAGGGGGTATGTTTGGGTTTCTGGTACCTGGCGATATGTTCTTTTAAGATACTCGCGTGGCTAATATAACTCGGGATCGATTGTATGGAGGGAAGATATGATAGAAAATAGTTAATAGAGAAGGCCAAATTAATATTTTTTAAGCCCACCAGTTTGGCCGAGTGGACAAAACCATTGAACACTAGTCGCGGGTTTGCAGCTGGCCGGTCACGTAGTTTTCTGGGCTACGTTTATTACACCTAAATAGGGGTCAGTTTCCTAAGAAGGATTCTATCGCCCAGTTTTTTAACAATAAAGCGGCACATTTCCAAAAATAAATATACTCACCCTTCTGGGTCTTTTTCCCTACCTATAAAAAAATCACCATCAATTATGGCGAAAAAAGGGTATTATTTAATCAATTTCGAAAATCATACCATACCACGAATATAAAAGGCATTACTTATTGTTGCCACCATCAAAATCAATAAGAAAAGTTTCATGTCTGCTTCGCTCCAATTTTTAACGTAAAAATCCTATAAATATTGATTTGATGCAATAACGGCAGGAAATGATAATTTTTATTTTAATTAATTCTGTCGTAGATAATTTTAATTACCATAAACGGATGGAAACACTTTTTATGCGGCCATTAAAATTGAAAACAGATGCAAGTTTTGCTTTTAAATAATTTATTACTAATTGTAGCGGATGCAACGTTTCCGCTCGCCCCCTCGAACAGACGTCGCTAGTACGAATACCCAGCTGTGGAAACCTGGCAACCTCAGATTAACATAAGCCACTTTGTTTTGAGGAAAAATTTTTGCTCCTTTTCCTTGCCATGCCACAAGAGATTTTAATTTCTCCAGTACAAAAACTACGAACAATTATATAATTTGCGGCACCTTCCATCTTCTCTAGATCCGCCACTGCAATACGACTAAGTGCAGCCAGATCAACACGATAACAATTGTGGTTCTTCGTCCACTGTTAAAAATCGCAATCGCAATCGCAATCAAACTTCGATTTAACGCGGAATTTTGTTCGACACCAAATCGAGTGTGGCGTTCAACTGGAGCACCTCAAATACTAACGAAGAATTAGGTATTATGAGGCTTACGTACGAGTTCGAGAGAATAAAAGTTGGGTGATATAATGGCGTTCGCAATGCAAAATCGTACGTTTAGAGTAATTCGCAGATGCTGAAAGAATCTGATATTTAAGGCAAAGGCACATTTGGTATTATTGCAGTGGCAGATCGAGAGGAATTTAGAGCATGAGTAGAAATATTCAGAAGAGAACTTTGTTCCGTACGAATGTGGTAGCGAGCTGCCTGTTATAGTAAGGACGCTGTAAAATATATATAATTCTTCGTAGTTTTGTACTAGAGCAGTGGTTCCCAACCTTTTTTCATTAGTGTACCCCGTGACATGCCATATCTCTAGATTGTACCCCGTGACATGTCATATCTCTAGATTGTACCCCTCATTTAAGAAATTTAGTGAGTAACCGTATTGTTAAATTTAGATATTGTAACTTTAAATTAAAGAAAAAAAACTAAAAGAAAAAATGTATAATAAAGTTGTGATACATAATATATTATTTTTTCTGCCATAATAACGAACTTTTTTCTGTACCCCTAAACAACCTATCGCGTACCCCTAGGGGTACGCGTACCACAGGTTGGGAATCGCTGTACTAGAGAGATTAAAATTGCGTGTGCCATGCCAGGTTTCCACATCTGGGTGCTCTGACTAGTGACCATGACGGCTCGAGCCAAGCGGGCGAAAATTTTGCCTCCTAGAGAATGCGGGACGGATTTCATCTCGTACGACTCGTCCTCTCCACACACCCACCCCACTAATGTGCACATACACAGTACATAACTTGTATAGAAAGCAGTTTTTCCCCCTCCGCCTGAGTACGCGCTTACCTATAGTGACATCTAATTACCTTGTACTTTAGCCATCTCCGTAGCTGGGCTCTGATAGGAATTAAAGCGCTGCCCACATGTATGTGTGTTTTCGCTTTCATCACAAGCTTAGGTGTAAAAATAAACCAGCTTGTAGCCCCCCAGTCATTTATCTCTAGCTAGGGAGCCTATTCCTATTCGGTAAAAATAAAAGTATGGCTGTGAAATTTATTAAATTCGTTAAGCCGCAAAGTAATTAATAGTTTCATTTTAAAATCGCACCGGCCACTATTACAAGAAACGAAAATGCAAATTGATTGCCGTTTATTGCTACATTTCTAATTAAATATGGCGAGTGTCGACGATGTTTACATCTCTCAACACGCAGATTTCGATAATGTAATTATTTGAATACAATTTGACGAAACCATCTGCAACAAGCGGCAGTTGTCGAGTAATGGCATTCCTCGACTCCTATAAATTTTAATGCACGCATGCACAAAAGCAAAATTTATAAACATTTAATACCGAATAACGTCACTAAAGCTGAAAATAATCAGATCGCGAGCAACGTTTCGTTTAAGCAGTAAAGCTCAGTTTCGTCATCTCCCAAATAATACTAAAATCCTCGAAGCATGCTCGCTTATGCAGCAATTTTAATATTGCTGACAGCTTCGGTCAGCGGAGAATCATGTAAGTTGCCCCTTTTCCACCCAGTTTTCGGTCGATTAATAATCGATTAATCAATCGATTTTCTCGCGCCAGTTCCTTACAGACCGGCCGCGCATTTGAGAAACTGCACGGAAAAATTCGGCATCGACGACTGCAGAGCGGGTTGTATCGGCTTGAAGTACAAGTGGGGGACTTGTATCATGTATCCCAAAGGAGACGGATTGTGGCATCCTCTATGCTCTTGTTTTACAAAAACAATGGGAAAGCTGGAGATAGATAACGATTACGGTGAGTAAAAAAGCTGTTAAATAATGTAAAAAAATGAATGAAAATTATTAAGTTACTCTACTTCGTTACAGACGACTTACTGGAATAATTCTACGTTGTTCCATTACCAGCAGTTTTTTTTTAAAAAAAATCGATCTTTAGATAAATTAGTAACAACCTTGATGTGTATCTTATCGCTAGTATACATTAGAAAATCACTATCAATTAATTTCAGTTAATAATAAACAAATTCGACATTGATGTTTTTGTTACGCAATCTCTTAAATTTATTGTACTTTTAAATGTTTTTTTTTTTTTTACCTCCCTTCGGAGGTTTATTTTTTTGATATTACACAACGATTGTCGGGATCAAATCCACAAGAGAGTTGTAGAAAGCAGGACTCTTCCATTCATTTTTACATACGAATCCGTCAAAATTCTGCAAAAGAAAATCCTAATTACTAAGAAAAAACAGCAGCAATTTTGCCGTTTAAGTGCGAAGAACAATGGGCATCCACAGCGAGGGGTCCATGGAATCGAGTCCACGAATCATAATCGTAAAAGTTAATTGAGATGATTTGATGCAATGCCGCTTCCCCCCCGGGAAATTTTCTGCCGACGCCCATGCGAAGAACCACTATTACGTTACGTAAAAACGAACTTACCGAAGCTGTAATCTACGTCCAGTTCGTGGAAGGACGTAGAGAAGCAGGAGCATACGGGAAACCAAAACACAGCAGCATCTGGTAGATCTATGCAAGCACCCCATGCAAAATTTAAACTGACGCAGTCGACTTTGCACTGCTCGCTGCTGTAATCGTCGGTGCAGTTTCTCAAGTAGGCCGACGGCCTGTAAGGAACTGTGAACGTGAAAACGTCAAATTGCGATTCCGTTAATTCCACCCGCCATTAAGTAAAAAAAAAAAATAATAATAAAAGCGCGAAACTCACACGATTCCGTTCCGGCATGCCGAATAGTGAACAGAAACAACGCATAAATCGCCCACGACATACTGAATTTTTTCGACGATTCCTTTTTAATGAAATCCGGTTAATAGAAAATGTAGTAATAAAACCATTAATTTAAATTAAAAGTCTCCGAAAACCATTTAATTTTTTTTTATGACTGCAGCAGATTTAAATATAAATCTGATTTAATTATCAAATTACATCTAGCTTGTACACAAATATTAATCGTTTTTTTTTTAAAAAACAAAAAGACAAGACAAAACTCACATAATTAAGTAGCACGAATGTTTAATTATCATCATCATTATTATTATTTTTTCTCATTGCACAATGACAGAGGCTCACATTAACCTTGTGTATACAAAACAACCCTCGATAGGGGTGAAAGCAATATCATAGGATTATTTGATATTTTTGTCCCTACGACATTTCATATGATCAGTACATCCACATAACATCACTAATTACAATCAGTATGAGGTAATAATATCAACGAGAACTGCGGTTCCCCCCCTCGGGCAGTCTAAGTCCTCATCAAAAAAGAACTCGACGGAGCTCAGACTCAGCATCGATCATATTAACTACAAAAGATGTTTATGAAAAACATTTTATATATATATATATTTTTTTTATTATTATTATTTTTACATATAATAAACTGAATCTGGCTCTGCAGTTCGCAACACATGGATTTCAAAATAATAATAATAATATTGACCAGAACGTAAACCCTAGTCTGGAGGGTTGGATAAAGTATAATATACATTGTTTACTCCTCCGGCGTACTATAAAATGATATTAATAAATTAAAATGTACAGTATACAAGGAATTCTTCTTCTCTTCCCTAACACGAAAAAAAGGAAGACTTAAATTAACATACGATTTCCTCATACACTTTTATTTTTTTCTCTCCCCCTCCTACAACGTGCATGGCCTTGTTCCGGTTTTAAAAACTAATTCCCTACAGCTTAGCCGGAAAATCGAAATTAATAAGGGGGAAAGAAATTTGATATGCTGGCATTTTTTGGCAAAAAACAATAAAACAAATCGTGTGTTGTGTGTGTATGTACGATGCTATTATGACTGAAAAAATGGCTCCAAGTAAACCGATCTAGCCTAGAGATTTAGGTAAACACAAAGAAATTTCGATAAAATTTTTTTTTCCTTTTTCCCTTTTTTTTTTATACAAATAGCAAAAGACCAGTATGACAAGAATATACACTTTTGACATCAACAATTATACTGTACAATTCTTTATACGGGATTTTATCAAATCAAAAAACGTCTCTCTTACATTCCTGTTTTTACTGTATTCAAATTTAACACTCGTCTGCGTGTATGTATGCGTATATATATCCCTTTAAAATAAATATGGGAAGGAGTAATATACAAGACATATTACCGGCATTAACCTAAAATACACCGAAAAAATGTGCGTTAACGATGCGTTAATCAATGCTAAACTCGTATACACACTTACACACAGTCGAAATTAAATTATAATTATTGAAAATTCCACGTCAGATACAACAAACCAGAGCTATCCGTCCGAAAAAACACAACTGAAATATTTAAAAAAATTAATAATAATAATAATAGTTCTTACCGTGTATAACTTCTCTTCCTATAATTAATTTAAACTGGAAAATTTGGCATGCAAAATGGCACATGAAAATAAAGAAAGAGTATATATATACATATACATATTTATTTAAAATTGATCTAGAGTTATACGACATGCAAATTAAAGAGTTAATGTTCTAAATTGTTGGCTACTTTAAGCAGGCTAATTCATTCTTTTCTAATTTCCACAGTAACCAAACTGGAAAGGTCTATTTATTTTTCTTCTTCACCAGAATGTCAAATCAAGCATCCAGAATTTATTATTATTAATATATCTTAAAAAATGTTTATAGAACAACAGACTTATATGAGTATTATTGTTTTTTTTTGAAAAAATTTGGCTCCAAAAGCTAAAGTTTTTACAATTTATTCCCTATAATATTTTGCTAATAATAGATAGCTTATTCATTAAAAAATTTTTGAAATAGATTCTAGTTTACAACTATATCCATACATTATTATTATTATTTAGTTTAAGTTAATTATTATTTACAAGATTACTAATTATTGATATGTTGTTGTTATTTTGTCTTTCTTTATTCTTAACATTTTTTTTTGATTTAACTAGTTCTAAAATTAATTTAAGAATCGAAAATCATTCCTATATTAATTAGAAATCATAAATGTTCGATAGTTTCCATTTAATGTACAGTAGTGCAGGGTTTGAATACATTTGGTCTTTGTTAAGGTGAAATCAAGAGCAGTTTGCTTTTGAGCTTGCAATGAATTTCTCTCAAGAAATCAAATTAATAAATTCTATCCTCGAGGTGGATGCAATTTGCACCCATTTACCAGGTGCTCCACGACAATTGGCACAAGGTACGTGTCATAGGGTCTTTACAAAATTTTGATTTCACGTTATCAAGAACCAAATTTTTTTTTTTTTAAATATAAATAAGCCGGGAGAAATGTCCAGTTTGGTATAACTGTATTTATAAAACAGGCAAAATAGAGAATGTAACAGAAAGAAAATGTTAACAAATTTCCATGCAGATTACAAGAAAAATGGATTCTCAAAATACAATAATCATAGAATTTAGTAGTAGTTTATAAGATGGATTAACTGAAATAATAAATAGGATTTATCGGTTAAAATTACATCTATAATATGGTACAATACAGTTAATAGTAATGCAAATTATTCAAGCTGAAGATCCTACAAAAGAATTATTTCTCATAAGATTGAAAATATTAAAGATACTGTACTACTGTTAAAGAACTGAAACTGAAACGAATCATTTCTGCATTTGAAGTTCAAAAATTGACTGAAAATCCTGTTTATAAATCCTTTACATATAATATTAAATAATGAAGTTATGTTCAATATTCAGCTTTAGCAGTTTCCCAAAATCTGCACTTGTCTAGAAAAGTACACTGCCAATTACATATAGTAATAAAGATGATTTTTATTAATTATACTTATGAACTTGTCTGTAATAATTTGATTTAAATTTATTATTTATTTACTTGTTTCAAGGATTTCTAAGTTAATTTCCTGACAATTTTCCTCCTCCTCCAAAAATCAATTCTTACAATTCTATAACATTCCTAATAACTAGAGATTAACTATTATTTCTGCTACTTTAAGAAAATAAAAATTCAAAAAAGTAAATATATATCTTTTTTTTTTTCTTATGAAACTAGCACTTATTCTATGTAAAATATGAGCAAATATATACATATTTTTTTGCTATCTTTCTTTTAACAAAGCCCGTCAGAATAATTTTGTAAAAAAACTTTGCTTTGCTTCATTTTGTTTTCGCGTAAAATAAACACTGGATCTTTTCTTTCAAGTAATCTAATTTTGAGAAAGAGGGGATTGATTTGCAAAATTCAAACACTGCATACAACAGGAAACTAATTTGGAGAAAATTTGGGGATTTTATTGCACAGAACTGTCTATCGAGTCCTCAAATAACAAAATTTAAACTACAAAACTTTTTTAATAGAGAATAAATACTTCAAACTGTTGATATTTACTCGAAACATAAATCTTTGGATGGAAAATTTAATGTAACGAGAAAGAAATTTTTCACCCTGCGCATGCAATTCAACATAAAAGCACATTCAACGCTCATACTAATAAATACTAACAATTACACCAACAGAACAGTATTTTCTCAAGTTCAAATCATGTATATCATCTTAAAGCTTCTCATAAAACATTCTAAAAGTCAAAACATTGAATTCTCCAAAAACCCATAGAAATAAATGGCAATGTTTGTAAGTCACATGTATTTTATCATAATATATTTTCAAATACAGAATATTCTTAGAGTCAACTAACTATAGTAACAGAATCCAAAACAAATTAATGTCTATATTAAATTTAACACACTTATGTTTGACAAAGAATATATTAAACTAATTACTTTATTCATTCGTTTAACATTAAAGTTATTAATCAAACTGTTTTAGATTTGTTGCTATAGTTAGGGCATTCTTACAAGCATTAGTCTATGTAAAATGCATATCTGAAGATGGAGCATACTTCAAATGAATATAAAATATTACATGTTTCAAGTTATTTATTTCTATGTTAATCTAAGAGAGTTAATGATGATATTTTTCCCTATCTTAAAACTTGTCTTTACTTTATTAAACTAAATATTTAAATAATTGATAAAAACTTAATTGTAAATCCTGCATACTGACAACTATGCATGTGCATAAATGCACTTGAAATTACAATTCACTCAAGCATTTTCCGTATTATGTCACTTAGTAACAATTGGTCTTCAAAGTCTACTACGCCGAATACATGCATCAAAGTATCATTAAATCTTCATAGAATAGGCATTAGAATATATTCTAGCATGTAGGATATGATCATAATATATTAAATGCATTTTTTTTTAATTATACATTTTTTTTAATATGAAAAATCAAAATCTCAAACAAACATTATTATTTAAATAATTTAAAGATTCAAAAACAAAGATTCTTGCCACAGTATTTTTAAATAGTGTAAATTTTAAATGAAGAAAAAATGTAGCAAATGTTACATATATACATACATACATTTTTTGAACTATCGTCATTCATTTGTCTGTGCATTTTACGCAGAGTACACGCGAAAAGACTATAATTCATTTAAAATTACGGCATTAAATGTACCGTGAGAAGATTCTTGTTTTATTAACTCGTAAAAAATAATAATGTTTGCTTTTTAAAACATTCCTTTTATTTTCATCAATGACCAAAGCATTAACACATTACCATTTTGACCGTTCGGTCATGCCATAGAGAGAACTTTTTTGATTATACAAGCAAAGTCAACTTCAAATTCAAACTGTTATTAAATAAAAAATTAGATTAATCATAAACTTTCAAGTAAATTCACATTCACTATATACATCAACAAATAAATTAACATAAAACATTATTACAAAATTTTTACAACAATTAAAAACTCTGTCGTCTTCGTTTATCCTTTTTAAAAAATACATCTGCGTGTCTCTCCATTAGATTCACAAATTAAATAATATATCCATTACTCATAAATAATTGCAGTTTACTACAGAATCTATTAAATTAAAAACAATGTAGAAGGAGGAATGATATGTTTAATCAATTGGCACGTAAAATAATTCATCCGTTTTTGCATCATTCTTTTTCATTTTGTCCTCATTTTAATTATGCCAATGTATGGATAAGATTTACAATCAATATACTCGATATACAATTTTCTCAAAAATGTTTAGTACCTTTCTTTTATAAATTTTAATCGTTGCTTTTTAAACTGTCCCAAAAAAGTTACCAAGATAGATGAAATGCAAAAAGTCAAATCTTAAACTACAAAATGAAATTTCCTTCAAATATGGGAACAAAGAATTCAGAGATCATTGAACAAAATAGTATTTAGATAAAAACTTTCTGAATGCATGATTTAACTTCTGATCCAAATCTTTAGAAGGAAGCAAAATTAATAATGGATGGGTATAAAAACTTCCCACCAAATAGCTTTGAATAGATTTAAATTTTGACTTGTTCCATTTTAAACTATCACAATCGGTCTTGTTTGAATTTACTCAAATTCAAACCTTTTCTTTAAATAAACAGGCTCTAAAATAAATTTCCAGTAAAGTGACTACAGAATCGATTGCCATTATTTTTTTTTGTTTTTCATTTTTTTTCTGTTTTTTTTTTTTGGCAAAAAGTCGTAACACGGAAGCAATTTATATCATCTACTCTACAGTACTGTAAGAGGAACATGTAAAAGGAGGCACCAAGGTAGTTCGACTGCAGAAGTGCAGAGTGGGTCGCTCATCTGTCCCTGCACACGTCTTGCATAAATCACTAGAACATATATAAAGAATGCTTACGCTATATGTCGGTTTCGTAATCGCCATTTTCTTCTCCGATGCGGTCACACATAGCACCTTTACTTGTTTCAGTTACCCACATTTTGTATAGCGTAACTAGTAAATTTTTCTTATTCGTTCAAAATAAACAGTGATAAAGGATTCACAACTACTCCTATTACTTTATTATTATTAAATTTTTTTTGAATGAAAATAGTACGGAGCAGCTCTCGATTATAATATGATGCTATATTCCAAGATCATTCTATTCATTCGGTTTAAAACATCATAGCAGCAAATATTGTGGAAATCAGAAAAGACTACCCACAGCATCTAAAAAGCTAATTCTAGCAAAAATACTGATGACTTCAAATTACATTGCAAAAACCTGAATTTTTTTAATCTTTTCTCTAGAGCACACATATTTAATCATGACTAGAGAGGTATTACAGACTGATATTGCAGATGAGTTAAAGCTAAAACTCAGCCTACAGCATATAAGAAGAAATAAATACCAATTTTTTTTTTTTAATTAGCAGTTCAACGTAGATGATTTCTTCCTTACTGAGCTGGAAAACCAATTGCTCGACTCAGTTTAGTTTCTTTTCAAGATGAGGTCAATTTCTCTTTTTGTTTTTTTTTCTTTACAAGTTACTTTTTCCCTCACTGTGTAATTATTTGTATAAAAGAGAACGTTCCTGAGCCAGTAAATTAATAATAAACATGAGGCAACATTTCTACAGTTCAGAAATACCGTGGTCCACATTAATGTTGCAAAAAATTAATCTATTCCAGTTTTTTCTTTTCAAATATACACTGGAGTATCTTGACCAGTTAGTAGCCGAAACATTGATGTGGGCATTGTTTTCATGTGAATCTAAAAAATCATGCAATTTATTAAAATCTTGAAAGATTTTTGACCATTACTGATTATCAAATGTTAAGAGTGAGATTGAAAAGTAATAAGACTTGTGAATAATTTAAAAATATCTAAAATGAGAAAAGTCTCTCTTACCTCGCCAATAGACGTTGCAAGTAAATGAACGATTTTTTCATGTGGTACAGCAACAACACTCTGCCCATTAATTTCAATTATTCTGTGACCTACACGTACACCACCCCTTTCTGCTATACCTCCACGAAGTAAACTACATATCTGAGTACAAACAATAATTATATTAACAGATTAAATGTTAACATACATATTCTATTTTTATTCTAAATCAATGTTTATTTTAATAGGTATTTTATTAATCACACAATAAGAAAAAATTCAAGGAAAAATAAAATTCTCCTCAGGTATTTTAATCTTTAATAAATAAAATTACTCAAAGTGCTGGTGTTAAAATAACACCCAAAACATGATTGTAAGTAGTTGAAGTCCAATTGTTATTTTATGTTTAGTTAAAGTTATTTTCTTTTTGGTCATTTTTTAAAACAAACACCTAAGAAATCCCCAAAAATAAAAATGTACTAATTTACATTAGTGACTGATTCTGTGATGCTCAGACATGTCAATAGGACAATGCAGAGTTACACTGATAGACAGATAAAAGATGACACATCTGTTCAACAGTGTGGAACCTTCAATAAGCGATCAGCTCGTAAGAAGCATATTCTTTGTTTAATTATTATATGAAAAAGAATTTTTTTTTTTGGAATATTTGAAATACTCTATATACTTATATAACAACAATGATTATAACAAGAATTAGTAATATTAGATTATATATAAACAATACTGTTCAAAGTAAAAAATCCACAATAATACGAGTGTGATTCAAAAAGTAAGGTAACAAGATCTCTCATGGGTGTCATATTCCTCCTCCTCCCTCCTCTTGTTCATATTTCCCATTAGAGCAGCAGCAGAAAACCACAGCTTTATCACACAGGCCCTTGCAATAACATTTTGAAAATGGCTACACTTACAGAAACATGGTCAAACATGTAAGTGTGTAGTGTGATTTGGTTTGAAGGGCAACTCACTAGTAGAAATTCATCGTCAATTTGTTGAGGTGTACAGTTGTAATGTCATGTCACAAAAACAGCTTGGTGCACTGAGTTTGATAAAGGCAGGACAGACGTGCAAACTGAATTGTTGCGGTGATGTACTAGAACATCCCCCCCTATAGCCCCAACCTGGCACCCTGTGATTTCCACCTCTTCAGATCATTGAAGAAGCATCTGGGTGGTAGGCGATTCCAAACTGATATTGAAGTTCAGCAAGCCGTCATGGCATGGCTGTAGGAACTTGACGCAGATTTCTACTCTGCTGGCATTGATGCTTGGAATAAATGTTTCGGCAAGCATGGTGACTATGTTGAAAAATAATATGTACAGTAATAATCTGCCTGTGAAATAAAATTTGTACAGGAGAGCTCTTGTTACCTTATTTTTTTGAATCACCCTCATATATAAGTGTTATTTTGGATCATTATATTTTGCTTCCTATTAAGTCCAGGCCAAGTACAGTACTTGATTTGAACCCTAAATTGCGTAATCCCGCCTTTTGTATCGCATGGTACGTTACATGATTTCATTAAGGTTATATAGCTGGTGACCATTTTCCATTTCAAGTGGACCTAATTGTCAAATGGAATACCTAGCACAGTGACAGATAGAAAACATCCCAATCCATGCTATCCACAATAAATTTTGGTGTCCAAACTGGATTCATACCCATAGCCTATTGATAGTGGGCCAACATTTTAATCCTTGAAAAGAATAAGAACAGAGAATATAATATGTAGATCTAGATATACCAAATATAGTGACTAATTTCTATTTTAATGTCATTTATAATTAATAATATTTAAAACTTCTGTTAAAAGCAACAGTGGTATTTTGAGAATAAAGCTTTCATTTTCCTTTATTAATATACTTACTGTTCAAATTTTTTTGATCCTTGGTAATTTTATTTAAAATATTTTGAGGTTATTAAATCTGTAAAATTGTATAAACAATGATGCAATCGGAACCAAATTACAGTGTGGTACAAAAAACATCGAAAGAAAAAGAAACAAACGTTTTCAAACCCCTTCTGCATCAGGTTCTTAACCATTCTTAACTCTTAAATAAGAATTAAGAATGGTTAAGAAACCTGATGCAGAAGGGGTTCGAAAACGTTTGTTTCTTTTTCTTTCGATGTTTTTTGTCATACACTGTAATTGGTTCCAACTGCATCATCATCATTAATTCAGTATGGTGAGTAGTTATTTACTCTTTAGCAATGTTTATACAATAGATTTTAGCCGGCAATTTAATAAGAGCAGTAAATTATATTTTAAAAATTTAGATTTAAAACTTATGATTTGATTTAGATTAAACATTGAATTGATCAAGTTAGTATTTTGCAGCAATAATTCCTTTTTAATCTTTTGTTTTGTGTATGAATTTTAAATTTATCTTAATTCTAATAATTACTTTTGTTAACTGATTCATATGACTCCATTTTCACTTATCCTGTTTAAGTAAAACAACTGTTATTTTAGGAGTGAGGATAAGATTTATTTTGGATCCATTAAATAGAAAATGTAGAACATGCCCCAATCTGTTCAGGCTAGACTGGGCATGTTATATCAAAACATATATAATAACTCATCAGGCTTTGAGATGTGTGACATAATAATCTAACAATTGCCTAAATATTCAGGCTATAATCAAATAATAAATACAAATAAATTTGGTACTAGAATTTATTATTTGATTATAGCTATATTATAGCCCAAATATTTAGGCAATTGTTGGATTATTCTGTCAAAACATTTCAAACCAACAAAATGTTAGACTGACATGCAAAGTCTGCATCACAAATAGCTGTTAACTAGCTGCATATTCCAACATTGCTTCAGCTTTTGAGGTTGAGTTGGGAGAGGGTGATAAAAAAAACAATGGTCATAATAACTAAAATATACATTTGTTGACCTCAGTATTTATAACAATGAAACTAGCTGTAGCAAATTTTTGTTTTTTTTGCAAAGTTAAACATGTTGGGATCTCACTCCCTGTTATCTTGTAGACTTAACTTTGTACATTTGCTACTTCATCATGCTTGAACCATTGCACCTTTCTCAAATCACTGTCTTCAGTGGCATCATCTAAAGGATAAGAGCTTTTAATTTGATATCAAAACTGTATTTTTAGCCCCAGCAGTTTACTCAAATTAAGTTGGACAAACAAACTCTCAATTAATATATAGGTTCTCTATGTTCAATTTAAAATTTAGTGGATCTGTAATTGGAATTTAAATAGATTAAACAAAGCCCAACTGTTTTAGGAGTCAGATTAACATTTTCACAGTGTTAAAGTTAAGGAATTAATTTTTTTATAATAATAATAATTATATTTTTGTATTGTTTCTAAAGTAATGCAATTATTAAGTAATACTTTCCTTGAATTTTGTTTAAATCTCTTAAAAACAAACATTATTAAATGCTTGAATCAGATTATTACTTACCACACCATTTTGAACACTAAATCCTAATTGATATTTTGTATCTGGTCGTTTTATTCTAACTTCCACTACTGGTGCACAAGGCACTACGGTCAGTTTTACAACTGTCTGATTCTTTGTATTCTATTTAAAGAAAATAAGAAGGAAAAAAAATCATCATCATCATGCTTAATCTGTAATAAAATTTCAAGTGTGTAAAATCAATTTATGAAGTTATTTAGAAGATAAAATTAGATTTAAAGAAATTTTATATTTCAAGAAGAAATTTTAGTAGAATCAAACTTAGTGTTACCTTAATATAATTCTGACATGTAGATAATGGCAAACCCACTAAACTAATTCCATTGATAGCTATGATTTGATCCCCAATATTTAATTGACCACAACGTGCACCTGGTCCATTGTGTGCCATGTTAGCAATGACTACAGTTGGCAGCATGGAACCCCATCCAGATTCTACAATCACCATTCCGAGAATTTCTCCCTTTTGCTTAGGTACGACCACCTAAATAGCAAATAATATTTAAGTGTTAATATTAGATTCCATTTTATAATTTAATTAAATCTATATTTTAGGAATAAAAAAGTTAAACAACTTTACACACAATTCATTTTTTAAATTCATTCTTATCTCTAAAAATTTTGACTAATTTCCAGGGAATGGAAGAAAAAAAAAAAAGGTTTACAAATCACATACAGGCTTTAAATTAACCACCTATGACTGATGAGAAACATTTATTTAAAGATGCATAAAAAAAATAAGGCAATTTCCTATAATGAACTCTTATACACTAAATCAATGTTGTCCAACCGAAATTGTTTACTGGGCCAAAATCAAAAATAAAAATACACTGTTGGTCACACATATTTATTTACAACAAAACATATACAATTATACAGTATTTTAATGTGAAACTTGCTTTTCAATTTTTTCACTTAATTTTTTAATGTCAAGAGAGAGATTTTTGATGTATAACTGACCAATAAAAATTTAAAAAACCAATCTATTACGACTTTTACACTTAACAATCTTCAATTTTGAGAAAAAAGATTCACAAAGATAGGCGATTCCCATTGCAACTGTAATGCTCATTGTGTTTTTTTGGATTAGGGAATGTATCATTACAGATGTATTTTGTATAAAACTGAACTTTGTTATTGACCTCAAATATACATTTTCAATTCAGAAGATGAATGGAGGCCTATCAAATTATCTGCAAATTTGTTGGAGATTGTTCCACAATATTGTCAAATGGACATAAGAAAATATTAAATATATTCTCATAAATTTTTAAATATGAAAAAAATCTCTCGAAATTCTCTTGGTAAATTAATAATTTCTTGTGCATATTTAGAAAAAAGTTTTTTGTCCCTATTAAATTTATGTAATTTGGACGATGAATTGTAGTTTTTGATTTTCACTGACTTTCATAAAGTTTGAGTTTTGCTATGAATGCTTCTATTTTTTGATAACAGCCTGTGATCAATTTGTTTTCACCTTGAAGCTGCTTAATTTCATTGTGATATTAGTAAGGAAACATAAATCCAAAAACCACTGTCCATCATATAATTTAGGAACATTCTGGTCCTTTTCATTTATAAAAATTCAAATTTCTTCTCTCGATTTCCAAAATTTTTAAAATCATTTTCCACACTTAATTGGCAGAGATAGCTAAACAGAATAACTTTATTTAAAATGGCTGCCAGGTCAAAGAAAACGAAAAACAGTAACTTACCAGGGCTGTGGAGTCGCGTAAAAATCTACCGACTCCAACTCCATTTTATATAAATAACAAGTTGGTAAGTAAAAAGGGAGTCGGAGTCGGCGGATTTTTTGACGACTCCGACTCCACAGCCCTGCTTAACAGTCATCCAATTTTGAAATGACCTACAGAACATAACTGTTACAAGAAATGCCCCTTGGTGGCTGACTAGATTATAATCAAATAACTTGCACAGTAAAACATAAACACGGAATGATTTAACGGGTTTAACTGTTGAAATTTTAAATCTATATGCATGTGTAAATGTGTAATTCTAATTGGAAATAAGCCTAATAAAATTTCAAAGAATTTAAAGAAAACAATAAAATTTCTTATCGTTTATTTAAAACACAGACACATTCTTAAGTTACAATGGTCTTCTATTGTTTGAAATTTATTACACATCTAGGGTAAATTTAAGGAAAAATAATTTCATTATACCAAAACATCATTTTAAAATATTTGTTGTTGTAAACATACTGATTAAATACATATACATACAGTATGTACTGTACCTACATATGCATTATATGTAATACATTTAATACTGTTTTAATTTTTGATTGTATATGATAAGGTGTTATAAATCATATTAATGTATTTAACTATATACGTATAGATTTTTATTACAATGAAATATCACAAGATAATTACTGTTTTAAAAGAGCCACACACAAACATCGAGTGGGCTGCATGTGGCATGTGGCCCTTGGGCTGGACATTGCTGCACTAAATCAAACAAAAGCTTGAAGAAAGCTGTGAAAGAATGCTTTTTAATATGCCTATTATAGATGTGTGGAAGAAGTTACATTTCAGTTTGTAATCACATCATTTTGTAAAAAAATGTTTCCTACATAAACACTGGTTGAAAAGTGTTTTGAGATTGGCATACATTCTATTTGGGTATTAAAAATCAAGAAATGTTCTACCAGGAAGATGTTAACTGTTACTGTTGTGAAACAAAATGCAAATAATTTTTTGTTTTTTTTTTTTAAAAAAGAATAAATGCCATTTCTGTGCATCTTATTGTGTTGCAATTTGAAAAAATGTAACCTATAAATTCCCACTGTCATTCATCCATCTTTCCTTAATCTTGAGAACAGAGTTACATAGATGAAAGACAAGACTAGATAGTTAATTGGGGTCTCCTGCCCCTAAGTTTTCATATTGGGTTGAGTCAAGTTTGGTTTACGGGTAGGTATAAAAACTGTCAAATACTTTCAAGATGATGTGTCCCTTCATCATATTTCAAGTATTTAATGAGTTTTATTAGTGATTATTAGCAAATAGTCTCTAAATGTAAATTTTAACACTAAACTGTCAATAATGTAGTAAAATAGTGTTTTTGAATTCATTTAAAATGAAACTTTTGAACATGTGCATACACCATATGTTGTGGGAGTTTAAACTCAGTAAGAATGCTACTGAAATGACAAAAAAAGATTTGTAATGTCTACAGCAGTGGAGTAATTTCAGACAGAGCAGTTCAAAAGTGGTTAACAAAATTCTGAACTGGTGATTTTCCTTAAATGATTCAGAAAGACCAGGCCACTTCTCAGACTTTGATACTTTACAGCCAATACTTTCAAGTTTCATGTGCATATGCTCAAAATACTCACCACTGACTTGTGTTGGTGTTGCTGTTCCATAAAAGGAAAATGGCAACACTATAAGAGAAAGTTCAGACTGCAGCATGGTTCTGCAAATTCATATCAATTGTGCTAGTGGAATGAGAATTTTGCTGTGTCTACAATAAGCCATCTCCCAATCCTAAGTTCATGTGTGAATGGAACAAAGTTTTCTGGCTACAGGATCCATGTGTAAGAGTCATGAAGGAGAACAATGCATTTTCAAGGGTCAAATGGAAGTATGTTTGTCTGAAGTCCAAGAAAGTCCATTTGCAAAACCTTTTTCAAACTTAGCAATACTGAGTTTGAGTGTTCGTATGATCTTGAATAAGTGATTGTGGCTATATGTACACAAAATGCAAGTCTTACAGCAAATTAATCCTGATAACAAACCTAAATGCAGTCTTTGCCATTAACATTCTAAACCATATTAATGAAAACTTAGTTTTTGGACCAGGCAATGTTCTCAAATAAGATGACCCTTTACCTGTCTGGAAAGGTCAACCACCATGGTAATGGTAATTTGGAGATTCAAAAATTTGCATTTAATACAGGAATACATCAGAGATGATCAAAGTTAAATGTTTGATGTGGTTAACGAAGACAGGGATAACTGAACTGTTCTTCAGTGAGGATATTGTTAATCAATACAATTACTTTGATATGTTGGAGAATTTCTTTTCCTTCAAATTGAAAACTTGCAACCAAACATCATCTTCTGACACAATGGAATCCCTCCACACTGGAGTTTAGAGGTACACTCAAGCCTTGGACACAATTTTTCCAGATTAGATTGAGGGGCCATCTTGGCTAATCTCCTGACATTACCCCTTTAAATGTTTTTCTTTGAGGCTAAGTGAAGGATCAGGTTTATGCCACATAAATGCCAAACATGCCAGGCCTTCATACCCATATTGTGGATGCCATTAACAGCATGACATCGAACATGTTAGATTGGACATGGACTGAAATCAAATACAGAATGGATATCCTATGTGCATGTCATGGGCAAACAAAGTGCTCTGATTTCATGCAAGTAAATTTTTGAAATGTGTTTTGTATTAAAGCTATTCAGACTTAGGCACTCATGCTTGGATTTTCAAAATTATTACTGAAGACTAGGAAGGGTCAAGCAGATCACCTAGTATAACTTAACACTATATGACTGAAAAGACACATTTTATGATATAGCCTTAATATTTATATTTTTTGTTTATTTGGTTCTGGATGAAAGAAATGCACACATTTTTTAACATAAAATTGACCTTTTTAATACTGTATATTTTATATATTGCAACACATAATATATATTTGGTCTATATTTTGCATAAGCAGAATAAAACCTTTTTTTAAGATCTCTTAAAAATTATCATTATATATATAATAATATATATACTTTAATCTAAGACTAGGATTAAGTAGGTCTTAGATCCACCCAATATGATGCCATGAAAAACTACTGCATACACATTCAATGCACTGCAGCATACTTTTTCTACTTTATTATGCTATTGGTATATCCCAAAATTCCTCATGAGCAAACAGATCATTCACTGTCTTACACTTTTCCTGGGACTAACATTTTAAGTCATTTTTAATTCAGAGATATTTGTTAAATTCTTCTAAAGAAAGATGTACTGGATAAAATGAATGAGTAACTGTAGAATTGTTTTATACATACTAGGCTATCTACTAATACCTCTAATGAATTTTTCCCCATGTTATACAAAATGGGGAAATTCCTTCTGTTCTTCCTTTGTTGGACCTCTGTATCTTCACCAATTGTGAAAAGCGACACTTTGCCACTGGTGTGCACTACTAACTGCCCTGAGAAATTTCCATTTCATGTTCCACTACTGCAGTAGTGGTCTTCCATTTTCAGATGTCCAATTGATTTTTGACTCTGTCCTGATTTCAAGCAAAAGTTCCAGTCACCTCATAATGCAAAATCACTTTCCAAAAATTCCAAATAGTCAAAAAGTGTACAAAGCTGTCCTATAAGTGTCAAAATTCCTTAAGTGCCGAGCTGGCATTACTGTTTCATTGATAGAAGAGTTTAACAAGTAATGTACAGTACACTTAGGCAAGTGAGCCCCATGACTGTTTACATGTCAAAGAATTGTGAAGAATGTGTTGTGACTCCTATTCTACCTGAAGTTCATTAGAAAACATACATAATAAGGATACTAAGAGAACAGCAATGCCAAATTTCACCCCAGTAATAGAATGCTAAAGTAAAATTTTTTCAGAAATATCAACACTGCTTGCTTAGGACAATGCATGTATGAAATTCAGTTGATTTGTTCACTAGTTCTTTCTACAGAAGAAAGCTCTAAACACTTGCTCTTTAATTATCATCATCCTACACACACACACACACACAATATTTATTTGATTCCTATTTGTACAAATAGGAATCAACTAAATACAAATTCAAACAAATAGGAATCAACTGTATTTATTTATCATTGACATTTGGTGTTGATAACTTCTAATCTATCAGAATAATTGAAATGGAGATGTTACAAGGTATTAACACACTATAAACTATGACTAGTCCCAATTTTGTCCATCAGAAACAAACAGGATTACAATGGATTAAATCAGCACAGATAAGGCATGGAAAGTCTCCATCAGAATTATTTTTTACACTATATAAGGGGATGGCAAACTAATTTAGTTTTTAAATAAGCTTAAACAATATTTAGATGTTTTGCCAATAACTCAAAAATAAAATTAATTGAATAATACCTCTTTTTGTTTTTCTTTTTTTGAAAACATTTCTAATTCATTTCCAAATATTTCTTGAGAATTTAATACTTCTTGGTAATCCATTTCTTTTACAAAACTACTATCTTCGATGCCATTTGCTTTAAGGAATTCCATGTAAGCAACTTGAAATGCTTGTCCTATTGACTGAGCAATAAACTGAGCCTAAAAAATAAAAGATATGAAATTTATGACAAATTCATTAACTTATTACAGAATATTTTTAAACTGAATACATTTTAAAACAAAAACTGAAACAGGCCTGCAATATCTGTAGTAATAGATTAAAATAAGTAACATTTAAGTTTGAAAATGCCTACATACCAACTTCATTATGCAAATTAAAGCACCAATACTTCATTTAAAATTTTAGAAATAAAATGTTTCTATAATTAATTCTTCTCCTTAATAATGAGATAATATAGCTTAATTAAAGTTACAAATCATTTAGCAATTACAGTCAAAAAATAATCAAATAATACAGGTAGATTCTTATTGGATTACATAGAGTTAATTTATTTAATGAGATATTAAGCAATTTTATGTTTAGACATAAATTATTCTATAATAAAAAATCAGTCCAGAGTGAAACTTGATCCTCAACTCCTGCTTTATGTGCAGACATATCATCAGTACTTTTGGGGTATTACTTGATTATAGTCTGTTATGGATTCAGCACCNATATTCTATTAATTTCAAGCTTTATTTATATATTTTTATCACAGTTGCTGTGCTTCCTGTGCTTGTATTTCAAGTGTTATCTCATAAGTGCCGCAGCACTTATGAAATAAGATGATGTTCATTTATTCTTTATTACAAGCCACACATTTTTATGTATTTTAAGAAATTAAATGTAAAATAAATTTGCTCACGGGTGTTGATGTCTGTTTAATAATAATAATAGCTTAGTGGCATTATGTAATTCTATTAATAGTATCATATCATACGTTTTTGAGGGGAATAACATTTTGGTGTGCCGTGTTGAGACATGTCGAGTCATGGCTGTGCCACGAATAGAAAAAGCTTGTGGAACACTGGTCTATATCATAGTTATGCAACCATCTGTTTTATAAATTATTGTGGGGCGTTTAAACAAATTTTGTTTTTAAATTTTTGATAATAATTTGAATAAAAAAAAAAATCACTGTTTGTTTTTAAAGATTTTGGTTCCAGACCTTTGATTTTTAAAAATCATTCCAAAATTTCATAAGTTCAGCTAAAACAAATAAAGTGTTCTATAGAAGCTTGGTGCCAGTCCCTCAACATGGCTGGAAATGCTTGCAATTTCTTATACAATGCTGCCATTGCTGGAAACATACAGAAGGTCAATCAGTTTGTCACTTAATTTTGTATACTAACACAAGTGTATTGGAAGAAAAACCACAGATGCAAGATGTTAAACATAATGCTTTTTACTTTGAAGGATGAAGTTTTTTCTAAAATCAGAACACAACAACAATGTTATAATTCTAGTTTAAAAAGTATTTGGAACAAAAGTCATTTTATGAATTTTTAGTGTCACAGTCTTGAGAGATTTTGTAACCTTTATACCTTCTTTCTTTTGAGGTTTAGTTTATCACCCAAGAGCATTTTGCACAAATAGTGATGCAGTGAAAATTTTAAAATATTCTCTCATTAGCCAATCATTTTGTAAAATGTAACCGATTAAAGGATTTGGCGAGAGGCCAATATTCCAAATTACGGTCCACAATTGTAGCTTATGCATTAGTGATACTTTTGTAAATGTAATTTAAACAGAAAAAAATCATTTATTTTTAGTAATGAATGATTTAAACCATCACCAAATCATAACTGGTATTTATCAAACTATGATACACATTACCAATTTAGATTTAAAGCATTCTTGTTTTTACAACACACTGATCCCGAAACAATTGTAAAGTACTGGATTTAATTGTCAAAATAGCCTCGAAAAGTAAAATTTTTAGACATTTTGGCAACTCGCTTTTGTTTATTGTATTTATTTTTAATAAATTCAACTACTCAAACTGAATATTTGGATATTGGTTTATTTATTTTTAATGCTAAATAATAAAACTGATAGGAAAAAAGTAACATTTAGAAGTTTTTGAAAGTTTTAACAACTATTGTCAACATTACAAATAACAATAGCAACAAAAGTTTGTTGCTAATGTTGAACTTGACTCCATATCAAAATTTAACTTCATCACAACAACAGAATCTTGGATAAGATGTAAACTTTAAATGAGGGATTTTCCACACCAGAGTTATAGATCCCCTCCATACGAGCAAAAACGTCGACAGAACTATACGTGCACACGTGACCTTTTGTGAGATATTCACCACCAAAGGTCAGTTTTTACCATCAAACAGTATACCATCTATTCTCCACGCTCTGCACATAATCTTTGGCCTGCACCTCGGCACCCACACGAGACAAGTCTCCACACCCCTTAAAACTATATAAGACCAAGTATGGTACATCCTACGGGTACATTCCACATCTCTAATAAAGTTCCAACTGTCTCGTTCGAAGGCGTAATCGTATAAACTCGCCCGCAAACATGAAACCGAAATACTCGATAAGCCGGCCGTCATCAGGTCAACACGACTAGGTTTGTTTAGTTAAGGCAAAGCAACACTTGGGCAATCTGCCTTCCAGGAGGTCTTTTTAAGAGTAACCGGCCACTATTCAGGCATTACGGATGCAGCAAAAACTCCAGCCCGTCCCAGCAAGGAGCAAACCCATGACCGAACTCCCAGCATTTGGAGAACGGAACCGTCCGGCCACACAACGGTCCATTTGATCATTACGCAAAATCGCTCTCGAGCAGGCAAAACGTCGAAAACAACGCATACTCTCATTACAAATAACAATAGCAACAGAAGTCGGTGTCAATGACAAAGTTGACTCCGTATCAAAATTTCAACATCACCACAACAACAGAACCTTGTATTAGTATTGGAATCCGCGACGAGTTGACAGATTCAACCCTTCACACCATGAATTATTCAAGAGACGAAGCAATTACACAAAAGCAAATCAATATTGGCAATAAAGGAAGCCCAATAAGCGGCATCGGGTCATTTACTGGATCACAACAAACAAACAAACGTCAACGTGACGTAAGAAGCGACGTAATCATAGACATCGGTAGATGGGATGCTCGGCATTTTTTTTAATTAAAACTCGATAAATGCATTAATTAGGGAGAAATTTCAGCGTAAAACGTTAAAAAAATCGATTTTACCGCCAATTATAAGCTGGATTTTAGTAAATAAACGAGAAAACGAGAAAAAAAACAGACGAACAAAAGACCAAACGAACCAAACGACATCAAACTTTTACCCCTAACATCGCATTTTCGAACGGCAAAAACCGGACGAAATCGGTATAAAAAATAATAAATTATGTCGTAAAAAATAGTCTATAAGATCACTTACCGAAATAACCTTAAATGAAAAGTGTGAATGGTCGATAAAAACGTCAAAATCGCTCATAACTTTTGATTATCGAAGCCTTCCCCACTTCGTTCTTCGCGAATTGGCCATTGCGGATGAAAGCGACATCTGCATTATAATTATCATTTTACGTTTTTTTGTTTTTGCTCTTTTTTAAAATTTAATTTTATTAAATATTTTTTTAGAATTTTGAATATTTCCATGACACGTGTGTTGCAGCACATGGATTGGGAAACACTGGTCTATAGGTTCAAGTGTACTGGTCAATTCATTTCTAGAACAAGTACTGTTGGACATTTGTCTTCCTTTATCACATTCCTCTAAAGCCATTTTTCTAATAGGTTCTGACAAAATGTTGCCTTAGTTGCCTATGTTTAACAGGCTTTATCTGGTCTCCTTTCCCACTCACCTTGACTAGAATATGGGTAGAGTGACCTTTTGTCCACAGGATATAGATTAGTTTTCAGACAGATTCAAAACTGGTGGCAGCACAAATGATAGTTGGGGGGGGATGGTCAGACAAGGATGCCTTGTTCCACTGGGTAAGTTCCCTATTGTGGTTTCAAACAGAGTTGCTAGTTATTACTTGGTGTGTCGATACTATTTTAAATAATAGACTTATTAATTAAAAGGACTATCTACATTGTTTCTGACAGTCAGGCTGCCTTAAAGACACCTCAATCTTTCTCAGATTATTTCAGCATTTGTTTGGGAGTGCTATTTTCATGTTAATGAGTTGGCTACCTTTAATAGAATTTTCTTCTCATATGTGTCAGGACAAAAGACAATGCTACAAACGTAAGTGCTGAACTACCGGCTAAACAGGGAGCTCCAGCTCTTAGTATTTCTTTAACTGCTCTAGAAAAAGTATTAAAAGACTGATTTAACTCTAATTATTCAATACAGTGAAGATTAACTCCTGGTTTAAAGCAGAGTAAGACAGTTTTGCCTAGCCTGCACTTTGGGTGAACTAAGAATTTCTTGGCTTTCAACAAGACTCATATTTGCTTTTTGGTTGATGATATGAAAGTGACCAAAAACCAGTCACAACCATTTGTGCCAACTAACTCTTCAGCATTTTGCAGATCCACTGGGGCAACTCCTTTGAATTTTATTTGTGAATGTGCAGATCATTGCTCAGGCGGATTTGTTCATCTGTTTTTTTTTTTTAATCCTGGTGACATCCCTCAGCTTTATTCCAGAAGTCTGCTGGCTTTTTTTTTCTGAAAGAGATTAGACTTCTGAAATAATCTATCATGGTGTGTATAAAGAACCTTTTAGGTTGAAGTATATTTGGTTTCTTGGCCCCATTTGTATAATAATAATATGCTACCTGGATCTCTGTCTTCTCTCTGCTTGTATCAGAGAAGCAATCTTTGATTGCTTCTCTGATACAAGCAGAGAGAATTTGATGGGACTCAAACCTACATTTGATCTGCTTAGAACAAATGTAGGTTTGAGTCCCACTCTAGACCAATATTTTCTTCCAATATTCTAAATCATATGTAGAATGTTCTATTTTAATTTATGCCAAATTATTAAATTTAACACAAGATGGCAGCTTAATTCCTACATCTGGTCCAAACTGCTCAATATTTTAATTAACGTTCATCATTTGGAAATTATATTTAACTAAAAATAGAGTAGACTCACTCCTGAAGATGAAAACATTATTTTAATGTTTAGTAATAACAAGCAAAAAAGAAAATCACAGGTTTAAAAATTTTCATAAAAATTAATACTATCATTAATTATATATAAATGTATTTTTTTTATATGAAGAATTTAACTTTTTCTCATACCTCATCTGATTCAAATACATGACAGATCATTTTTGGCATGCGTTTCAACTTTGAATCTCCCAGTTCTTCTGGGTTATTTAATATTCTACGTCTTGCCATAAGAACTACGAGATCGCCGATGTCGGCTATGTATGAAATAGTACGCAAAGAATGATCCATCATAATTTCCTAGATTTAGAAAAATAATACATTACTATTATTTTATAATAAAATTCAAATCAGAAATTACATTATAAACAATATATAAATGTACAAATGTTCTGTATAATTATAATTAAAAATTTATAATGACTACAATTCCATTATCATTTCTAATCACAGTTTATTCTCATAAAAACATTTAAACAATCTACATTGCCTTTATCTCAGACTAATAGCATAATGTCTGCCATAACGACAACACCAAAGCAGTGACTTATGTTTGTAAATGTAACTATTAGAAAATCTTTTCATGGGAAATCTTTACTGAAAATAGCAGAGAAATTTTCCAAATCTGCCATTATAGATGCTACAACAAAGCAATTTACACACGTAATATGGCAATTAACATAAGATCTTTATTACCTCTTGAGGTCTTTCAACTGTGTACTCATCTTCCTTGGAAGATTGGCACTAAATTATATAAAGAAAATGTTTACTTGTAAACATTGTTGTTATAGAAAAAAATACGACAGTTATAAAATTCTTTAATGGAATAATATATGTATAATATTAACCCAAATGATGCATTATTCTAATTCTGGTTAAAATGTCGCCTTATTTTTAACTTTTTGAATCTTTCACTAATAAAATTTTAAATAAATGACACATTTGACCAAAGCAACTTACATATGTTATTCCATACATTTGCATTTTTTTACAGTATTTTTCTGTTAAGCACACTTAATAAAAAGGGGAGACTTTTCCAATTAATGGTAAAAATGATTCCTGCAAGACGCAACTGTAATTACGTATCAACAAACTCGCTTCAAGAAAGGTTTTTCACAAAAATAATTTTTGCTTAAAATATTTTGAACTGCAGATTTGTCTTCGGAGTCTCTTCACAGTATAAAATAAATCATCTCAAAATTTGAATTGAGATTTGCTTTATCTTGTACTGCAAAACTCCAAACATGCACCTGCAGATTCGAGAAAACTTTATGACAAAAAGTACATTTGCGAAATCTTCAATAAAGAAATTTTGTTGATGTCCGTCTCTGTAATCGAAGTGTGTGTATTTGTAATTTCAGTTTGATGAAATTATGTCCTCTGCTTGCTGTTATTTACATTGTAGTGAAGAGAATAAAGAAATAAATTTTTAATTATTCTAAATACTTTTGGATTTTTTTCTTTCTTTGCAAATTACAGAAAAATAATTTCCAAAATGCAACAGAACATTAATNTATAATCCAAAATTCCTCATGAGCAAACAGATCATTCACTGTCTTACACTTTTCCTGGGACTAACATTTTAAGTCATTTTTAATTCAGAGATATTTGTTAAATTCTTCTAAAGAAAGATGTACTGGATAAAATGAATGAGTAACTGTAGAATTGTTTTATACATACTAGGCTATCTACTAATACCTCTAATGAATTTTTCCCCATGTTATACAAAATGGGGAAATTCCTTCTGTTCTTCCTTTGTTGGACCTCTGTATCTTCACCAATTGTGAAAAGCGACACTTTGCCACTGGTGTGCACTACTAACTGCCCTGAGAAATTTCCATTTCATGTTCCACTACTGCAGTAGTGGTCTTCCATTTTCAGATGTCCAATTGATTTGTGACTCTGTCCTGATTTCAAGCAAAAGTTCCAGTCACCTCAAAATGCAAAATCACTTTCCAAAAATTCCAAATAGTCAAAAAGTGTACAAAGCTGTCCTATAAGTGTCAAAATTCCTTAAGTGCCGAGCTGGCATTACTGTTTCATTGATAGAAGAGTTTAACAAGTAATGTACAGTACACTTAGGCAAGTGAGCCCCATGACTGTTTACATGTCAAAGAATTGTGAAGAATGTGTTGTGACTCCTTTTCTACCTGAAGTTCATTAGAAAACATACATAATAAGGATACTAAGAGAACAGCAATGCCAAATTTCACCCCAGTAATAGAATGCTAAAGTAAAATTTTTTCAGAAATATCAACACTGCTTGCTTAGGACAATGCATGTATGAAATTCAGTTGATTTGTTCACTAGTTCTTTCTACAGAAGAAAGCTCTAAACACTTGCTCTTTAATTATCATCATCCTACACACACACACACACACAATATTTATTTGATTCCTATTTGTACAAATAGGAATCAACTAAATACAAATTCAAACAAATAGGAATCAACTGTATTTATTTATCATTGACATTTGGTGTTGATAACTTCTAATCTATCAGAATAATTGAAATGGAGATGTTACAAGGTATTAACACACTATAAACTATGACTAGTCCCAATTTTGTCCATCAGAAACAAACAGGATTACAATGGATTAAATCAGCACAGATAAGGCATGGAAAGTCTCCATCAGAATTATTTTTTACACTATATAAGGGGATGGCAAACTAATTTAGTTTTTAAATAAGCTTAAACAATATTTAGATGTTTTGCCAATAACTCAAAAATAAAATTAATTGAATAATACCTCTTTTTGTTTTTCTTTTTTTGAAAACATTTCTAATTCATTTCCAAATATTTCTTGAGAATTTAATACTTCTTGGTAATCCATTTCTTTTACAAAACTACTATCTTCGATGCCATTTGCTTTAAGGAATTCCATGTAAGCAACTTGAAATGCTTGTCCTATTGACTGAGCAATAAACTGAGCCTAAAAAATAAAAGATATGAAATTTATGACAAATTCATTAACTTATTACAGAATATTTTTAAACTGAATACATTTTAAAACAAAAACTGAAACAGGCCTGCAATATCTGTAGTAATAGATTAAAATAAGTAACATTTAAGTTTGAAAATGCCTACATACCAACTTCATTATGCAAATTAAAGCACCAATACTTCATTTAAAATTTTAGAAATAAAATGTTTCTATAATTAATTCTTCTCCTTAATAATGAGATAATATAGCTTAATTAAAGTTACAAATCATTTAGCAATTACAGTCAAAAAATAATCAAATAATACAGGTAGATTCTTATTGGATTACATAGAGTTAATTTATTTAATGAGATATTAAGCAATTTTATGTTTAGACATAAATTATTCTATAATAAAAAATCAGTCCAGAGTGAAACTTGATCCTCAACTCCTGCTTTATGTGCAGACATATCATCAGTACTTTTGGGGTATTACTTGATTATAGTCTGTTATGGATTCAGCACCTATAGATGGTGTTTGATAAGTCTGAGCATATTCTGATTATATAGAGGCACTTATTCTTGGCAAATCCTGTGGTCTACAACCACGTGTCCTCTTTTGGATTTTTACTATAGGATTCTATCCAAAATAGCCTATGTTGCCTAACTTTGGTGGCCTAGGATGCTTCGTAAAGGTGTCAGATAGAGTTCTGAAGTTTGCAGCATGCAGAAAGCTTTGCCATTAATAGGGCCATGTCTATTACCCCAGGTCTATTGAGGTTCTATTGGGTCTTCTGTACCTGTTTATGTAGGCTGAAGATGGAAAACACTGCTGTAGAGCGCTATCTTTTTGAACTAGTGACATGTCTCAGGCATCTTATTAAATTCAAAACATATAATTTTTAAAATAAAATACAGTTGATTTTAAAATATTTTGATAATACATTATTTGTCTTGGTAAGTTTAACTAACACAATTTTACAAATATACTATAAAAATAGACTATCAATGTATAAAGAGCTAATATTAATCTTTAATCTCTTCATAGACTGCATATCGTAACAAGGCTATACTATTCAAAAACCTTATAAACTGCAGCCAAATTTATTATCAAAGGTTTTTGAATAGTATATCCTTATTAGTCTTTAAGTTGGCAAGCTGCAACAGTTACACGAGTGCCAAAGAGTTGGTATGCCAATGTACGAAAGTTTTGTAAGGGAGTATGCAATAATTGGTATTTTAGTGAACACCTCCTTTTCACTTCAGTTGGCCAGCAATAAAAAGAGAAAGATAAGCTCTTTTTTAAAATTTAATTTTATTAAATATTTTTTTAGAATTTTGAATATTTCCATGACACGTGTGTTGCAGCACATGGATTGGGAAACTTTAATCTAAGACTAGGATTAAGTAGGTCTTAGATCCACCCAATATGATGCCATGAAAAACTGCAGCATACTTTTTCTACTTTATTATGCTATTGGTATATCCAAAATTCCTCATGAGCAAACAGATCATTCACTGTCTTACACTTTTCCTGGGACTAACATTTTAAGTCATTTTTAATTCAGAGATATTTGTTAAATTCTTCTAAAGAAAGATGTACTGGATAAAATGAATGAGTAACTGTAGAATTGTTTTATACATACTAGGCTATCTACTAATACCTCTAATGAATTTTTCCCCATGTTATACAAAATGGGGAAATTCCTTCTGTTCTTCCTTTGTTGGACCTCTGTATCTTCACCAATTGTGAAAAGCGACACTTTGCCACTGGTGTGCACTACTAACTGCCCTGAGAAATTTCCATTTCATGTTCCACTACTGCAGTAGTGGTCTTCCATTTTCAGATGTCCAATTGATTTGTGACTCTGTCCTGATTTCAAGCAAAAGTTCCAGTCACCTCAAAATGCAAAATCACTTTCCAAAAATTCCAAATAGTCAAAAAGTGTACAAAGCTGTCCTATAAGTGTCAAAATTCCTTAAGTGCCGAGCTGGCANTGTGTCAGGACAAAAGACAATGCTACAAACGTAAGTGCTGAACTACCGGCTAAACAGGGAGCTCCAGCTCTTAGTATTTCTTTAACTGCTCTAGAAAAAGTATTAAAAGACTGATTTAACTCTAATTATTCAATACAGTGAAGATTAACTCCTGGTTTAAAGCAGAGTAAGACAGTTTTGCCTAGCCTGCACTTTGGGTGAACTAAGAATTTCTTGGCTTTCAACAAGACTCATATTTGCTTTTTGGTTGATGATATGAAAGTGACCAAAAACCAGTCACAACCATTTGTGCCAACTAACTCTTCAGCATTTTGCAGATCCACTGGGGCAACTCCTTTGAATTTTATTTGTGAATGTGCAGATCATTGCTCAGGCGGATTTGTTCATCTGTTTTTTTTTTTAATCCTGGTGACATCCCTCAGCTTTATTCCATAAGTCTGCTGGCTTTTTTTTTCTGAAAGAGATTAGACTTCTGAAATAATCTATCATGGTGTGTATAAAGAACCTTTTAGGTTGAAGTATATTTGGTTTCTTGGCCCCATTTGTATAATAATAATATGCTACCTGGATCTCTGTCTTCTCTCTGCTTGTATCAGAGAAGCAATCTTTGATTGCTTCTCTGATACAAGCAGAGAGAATTTGATGGGACTCAAACCTACATTTGATCTGCTTAGAACAAATGTAGGTTTGAGTCCCACTCTAGACCAATATTTTCTTCCAATATTCTAAATCATATGTAGAATGTTCTATTTTAATTTATGCCAAATTATTAAATTTAACACAAGATGGCAGCTTAATTCCTACATCTGGTCCAAACTGCTCAATATTTTAATTAACGTTCATCATTTGGAAATTATATTTAACTAAAAATAGAGTAGACTCACTCCTGAAGATGAAAACATTATTTTAATGTTTAGTAATAACAAGCAAAAAAGAAAATCACAGGTTTAAAAATTTTCATAAAAATTAATACTATCATTAATTATATATAAATGTATTTTTTTTATATGAAGAATTTAACTTTTTCTCATACCTCATCTGATTCAAATACATGACAGATCATTTTTGGCATGCGTTTCAACTTTGAATCTCCCAGTTCTTCTGGGTTATTTAATATTCTACGTCTTGCCATAAGAACTACGAGATCGCCGATGTCGGCTATGTATGAAATAGTACGCAAAGAATGATCCATCATAATTTCCTAGATTTAGAAAAATAATACATTACTATTATTTTATAATAAAATTCAAATCAGAAATTACATTATAAACAATATATAAATGTACAAATGTTCTGTATAATTATAATTAAAAATTTATAATGACTACAATTCCATTATCATTTCTAATCACAGTTTATTCTCATAAAAACATTTAAACAATCTACATTGCCTTTATCTCAGACTAATAGCATAATGTCTGCCATAACGACAACACCAAAGCAGTGACTTATGTTTGTAAATGTAACTATTAGAAAATCTTTTCATGGGAAATCTTTACTGAAAATAGCAGAGAAATTTTCCAAATCTGCCATTATAGATGCTACAACAAAGCAATTTACACACGTAATATGGCAATTAACATAAGATCTTTATTACCTCTTGAGGTCTTTCAACTGTGTACTCATCTTCCTTGGAAGATTGGCACTAAATTATATAAAGAAAATGTTTACTTGTAAACATTGTTGTTATAGAAAAAAATACGACAGTTATAAAATTCTTTAATGGAATAATATATGTATAATATTAACCCAAATGATGCATTATTCTAATTCTGGTTAAAATGTCGCCTTATTTTTAACTTTTTGAATCTTTCACTAATAAAATTTTAAATAAATGACACATTTGACCAAAGCAACTTACATATGTTATTCCATACATTTGCATTTTTTTACAGTATTTTTCTGTTAAGCACACTTAATAAAAAGGGGAGACTTTTCCAATTAATGGTAAAAATGATTCCTGCAAGACGCAACTGTAATTACGTATCAACAAACTCGCTTCAAGAAAGGTTTTTCACAAAAATAATTTTTGCTTAAAATATTTTGAACTGCAGATTTGTCTTCGGAGTCTCTTCACAGTATAAAATAAATCATCTCAAAATTTGAATTGAGATTTGCTTTATCTTGTACTGCAAAACTCCAAACATGCACCTGCAGATTCGAGAAAACTTTATGACAAAAAGTACATTTGCGAAATCTTCAATAAAGAAATTTTGTTGATGTCCGTCTCTGTAATCGAAGTGTGTGTATTTGTAATTTCAGTTTGATGAAATTATGTCCTCTGCTTGCTGTTATTTACATTGTAGTGAAGAGAATAAAGAAATAAATTTTTAATTATTCTAAATACTTTTGGATTTTTTTCTTTCTTTGCAAATTACAGAAAAATAATTTCCAAAATGCAACAGAACATTAATTAAGAGATATACAATGGTTACTGAAGAAAGTAATTATTTTTTAATGAAAATTTATATTTTAAATTAAGTCTATTATTTTAAATGAAAATGTTTAGTTTGCTTAAAGTAATAGACTTAAGAAAAGCACACGTTTCTCTATAGAATAAGAAAGTATTATTTGAGAAATAATTTAAAACTTGTTATATATGTTCTAGAATTATTCATTCAGAAATACGAAAATATTTATTTAAATTTTAGATAAATTATTATTTTGGAATGCAAGTAATTCGATGAAATACATTTTTTTTTCTTCCTTATTTTATGTCCATATTGGAATATTAAATTCTTAGAATTTTTCATCTCAAAAGAAAAATAAAATCTTATCAAAAATGTTTTACAATGTTCCAATAAAATGCTATACTAATAAATATAAATACCCAATATCTGCAAAATTATTGTATCTGTATCATTGTACAAAATTCATCAGATCTTTAGGGATTTTAATGTTTGAGAAAGTTCAAAAGATTTTTCTTTATTAATATAATTAACCTAACAGCAATGATAAATACAGCAAATCATAAATAAAATAAATGGAATAGTATGAAAAAAATAACAATTTAATAATTTTGCTGTAGTTAAAGTTAATTTTAATAATCTATTTAAAAATTGTAATGGAATTCAACTGGTTGGCACTGATTCATCAGAACCACTTCCTAAGATACTTTTAGTTTGGCAAATACTGGTTATTAAAATTGCACTTGTAATATTTATTATGCAATTAATCACAAAAGTCTGCATTTGAGTAAGGTTGCCAACTTTTTAACAGCTGAATGCAGACTGGACTGGACTGGAAGAGAAGAGAAAGAATTACGCAATAGAGCAATAAGAGTGCATGAGAACTCATCACTGCTGCGTGACCACCTATTGTAATGAAGCAACCAATGTTTTCTGCTCAATTCGTGAGTGTGAGTGATAAGTTCTAGATACAAATGTCTGCATTTCTGGATTCAAAAAATGCAAGACAATAAATATGATTTCATAATGGTTTTTCACATCATCAATATTAAGATATAGATTTTTATTTGCTAAACAGTTCTGGGTCAGGAGGTGGTAAGGATTAATCACACAGCTGATGATCCTCAGATAAAAGCAAAACAAAAGAAGATACAAATCAAAAGGCATATGGAATTATCTTACTTCACACTTTTATTGTTGCCTTTTTATCAAATATATTTAAAGTTTTTTTATGAAGTATTTTTATAACCCTTTTTGTTACATAAGAAAATACTTCAAACCAATTGTTGAATAATGTTGATATGTTCTAACATCGACTCAGATATGTGCAGCTAGTAGACATCACGAGGTTTAGCCATTTTCAATATTTGTTTTAATAGTAACAGTAAAAATAACGTTTTTTATTTTATATATTTTTCAGCATGTAGGATGCTTTGGTGTAAAAAAAATACTATAAAGATCCTGCACATAAGAACTTATAAATATATTTTTTTTGCACTTAAAATGGTTACTACTATACTAAATTATTTGAATTCCATCACTGATATCATTAAATATGGCATCTGTTCAATTTCTTATTTCAAGTATGAGCGTAACATGTTTACATATTTATAAGTATAACAATATAGCATGGTGATGTTTTTATATATTTATGTATATAGATGATGCTTCTCAATGGTTTAAACAAATTTTATCTTGACTAATTAATTTTAAAATTATTATCTAAAAATATTTTGTATCATTAAAATATGTAGAACTTTGTAATATACTCAAGACATCGTCTTTTTAAAGCTGTAGATTTAGAATATAATGAACAAAACTAAGTTAAATATAAGTAATTAGTAATTATAAACTGTAAAACTAACAAACTTAAAGGCTTTATTTTTTAATGAAAATAAAATTCTCCTTCACTCATCCATTTAAAACAGACTGTTTGTGACAAATGATTGTAATTAACAAATGATATACATTTTATCAAGCATACAATACATGAAACTAAATAAAACAATTATTGTGAAGTTAAAATATTTGGTTTAAAAAAACATCGTATCTTTACAAAACATTTTAATAATTGTCTTTATTTGTATTTTGTATATGTAATGGTGTGAAATACATTTATAAAATTTAAATTAACATATATCATAACTATGGATCCACATTCCAACAAGAGAATGTTATTTTTGAACTATCAAAAAGTTGTATTTAAATTTATTTATAATTTCTGCAATAATGAAATTTAAAAATATTAAATAAATATACAATTTATATGAAACAAAACACAATCCTAAAAGAAATAATATCAAGAGCAAACAAACAGTAGTACATGAGAGCATTTACCTTGTAAAAAATATCTTAACAATTTAAAAAAGAATTTAATGCATTAAATTGTCAGAGTATAATTACATAAAAAGTTTACAGGAATATATAAGTACAATATTCTCAATAACCAAAAATCCAGCAAAATAACTCACAAAAATCCAGCGAACTCTTTCTTCCATCTTAAACAGATGTCATTGGGCTATATTGTTTGATCTTGGAACTGAGCGAGTTAGATAAACAGACTCACATAGCCTGATGGTGTGTCCATTTAAGAAGGAAGTAAACATTTCCTGTATTTTTAAATTATTTTGCTGGTTTTCAGTAATTGAGAACATAGCATTTGAATTTATAAATAGTACTTAGTGGTTGTTGTTTGGAATATGTAAGATTTGTTTTTATAACTAGAATGAATACATAGAATTTTATATATTCTGCCAATCTTTATAAAATTTAATTCAAAATTTATAATAAAAACATTCAAAAGTTATTAATAAAGATTATGTTAATTGCCATATTAATATAAGACAAGACTTTGATTTATATTTAATTAATTTATCTTAGTTATTTTTTATATTATATACTTTATATTTTTAAAGAGTATCATAACTCCTAGTTAAAGTCAAATCTTGTTTTTCAGTAGATAAAAAAAAAATTCAAAATGTATTTCATCAAAAAATAAATAAAATAAAATATTTCGAAAAACAGTAAGAATCATTAAGACAGTGATTTATATTATCATGAATTATCAGCTTTGTGATTATCATTCAAATATATGCTCATTGGTGATTTCTAGATATTAATCTAGAAATCTAAAAATACAAGTTTACTATACAGAAGTCAAAATATTTTTATTTAAAATCTTTCACTGTTCTTAATACTCTTTAATATTAAAGTTTATTCTTACTATATGAATATTTCCCACATTCATTGAATTCCAAGTGAAAGCATATCCAGAATCATGGATGTCTGCAGGGGGCAAATGGAGAATTCCCCTCAGGGATCAATATTCCACAAATTATAATTGTAAAAGTGATTGAGATATGTACCCTTACACTCTTGATCTTAGGATGTTTGTCTGTCATTTTCTATTAATTCAATACAGAATTCTAATCTAATGTTGGAAAGAAAAACTAAAAAATTAAATAAAAATTTATTCATGTAATTATTTGTCTCCAAACTTTGCCCCTGTGGAAATTGTTTTGCAGGCATCCATGACCTGAATTACGAGAGGTGATATGAACCAACAGCTTTCTTGAATGAAAACAAAGTCAAAAATACATCTAAAAGCTTTTCCCACGCACAAACCATAAATACGAGGGCTATTTTTTAAATAAGGTCTGTTTGTGAGTGAAAATGATGCATGATCGCAGCAGTGTGCATGAGTGTCCGCTCCCAGCATGCTTTGTGCACAATTAGACGCCATTTACAGCTGTATTGTCTGTGTGTGCTGAGCTTTAGAAGTTTATAATGTTTAAGAAAATTCAGTCACCCATCAACTGTGAGATACAATCTGTTATTCGATTTCAGCACAAAAGATCATGGCAACTGTCTTTTGGGACAGAAAAGGGATTTTGTTAGTGGATTTTATGCCGAGAGGCACAACAATCAATTCAGATGCATATTGTGTGACCTTGAGAAAACTCCAGCGTGCCATACAAAATAAGTGGCGTGGCCTACTGTCTTCCGGCAGATTTCTTTGAAGTTGGAATTAAAAAAAATTGTTCAGCGGTATGACAAATGTTTGAACAAAAATGGACTTATGTAGAAAAGTAGATAAAAGTATGTAGAATATAGGAAAAAATATATTTTAATGATATTTACATTATTTTTCTTCTTATTAAAAAATAGACCTTATTTTAAAAAATACTCTTCGTATCTAGAGATCATCTCAATGAAGTAGTTGAAAATGAAAAAAATTAATATTTTTGAAACTTAAAGAATTTCTCCATTAGCATAATGATTCTTCAAGGATATAGGAAATTCATGCTATTGAATGTCAGAATATTTGATGCAATTTCTTCTTTAATTTTCAGGGTAAAAAACTAGAAAGTATGACTTCTATAAAGCAATTTTGAATTTTGAGATTTGTAGATTATGCCAAGATATTTTCAAAAATAACTTATCCAAAAACATTTCTTTTTATCATTTTAGTAATTAAAAATTTACATAATTAATAAGTATGTTCATGCCTAAAGAAAAACAATTATTTGAAATGGCTCTACCGTACTCTGATAAAACATTACCTTCATAATAATAATGGCAATAAGGAATTATATGAGCAATATAATTTAAATTATTAATCTATAGAATGCTAGAATAGTCATATAGTGAAAAACATAAATTAAATGTTTCAAATAAATCATTAAAACTTTTTTGTTTTTTTTTTATCACAGTCTCTTAACAACTTAGTGCTAAGTTACATCGAAAGTTGCTGTGCACGTGATCAAAATGCATGCAAATTTCAAATAAAAGTCATAAAATTTTGAATTTTTTCACAACATTAATGTTTGTTTCTTATCTGCATATTTATAAAAAATTAAAAATGACAAAAAATTTCAGAATTGTTATATAAAATATAACAAATCTCATACATTAATAGAATTTTTAAGTGATTATTCAATTACTTATTACATACCTTTAAATCAGTGTTTAAAACCATTATTTTCTCTGTTGATATAAATAAATCAACTTCTGTATTAGGCTGAGTCTCACCTTCCGGAGCCTGTACAAAGAATCAAACAGTTAATACTAATCTAAAGTCAGCAATGTATTCTTCCCATTTTTTTATTCATTTCAGAAATCATATTTAGAAAAAATGAAACAATTTTTAACATGCAGTTTTGATTTATTACCAAACAGTTATGTTGAAAAAATAGGAATATGTACCATATAAAATATGTTTTACAGAATTTAATACAGAAATATATACTGAGTGATCGTGATTAAAACACCACTATTTAATGCATCTACAGAAGTGTTCGGCAGTCCAAATGCAACCACATCTGGTGCGGTACACATTTCAGGACACGTGGAAGATATTTCCTTAAAAAATATTAATACAAAACTTATCACCACAACCTTTTGGCACTGCAAGCAACAAACAATTTGATTTGTACAAGACATTCTCTATACAGAGATCTTAACAATGCAGAGGATACTCTTTATGTGGTCCCTATTCCAAAAGTGTAAAACCTGAAGGCAATGATGGTATGCTTGATTCTCTTGTAACTGCCATTAACTGTTTATTTTAACTGAAACTCTCTATTTATTATTTTTTTATCTTGATGTATTTATTTTTTTGCAATAATAATTTTAATAAGTAATTTTAATAAGTTGTATAATACAAATATTTAAAATCTCTCAAAAGAAAAGAAAAAAAAGTAATGTTACATTTGTTCAAAAGCACTAAAATTATTCAAAAACTTAGCAGACCTCATATTATTTCAGTACTTTAATCAGCAAAGAAGTCAAAGAATTCTGCTAGCTGGATCAATCATTTAAGCAAAAGCCATAGAGCCGAACAACAAAATGAATAGTCACTCACTCTTTCAAGTAAGTGCAGAATGGCTCAGCAGATTCCAAACTGTACATGGAATTTGGCAACTGCATATTAAAGAAGAGAAACTAAATGCAAACACAGCCATAATAATCAAGTACACCTGTAAATTACAAGAGATGATAAAAAGACAAAATCCTAATCACAAACAAATCTACAGTTGTGACATTACAAATTTAAGTTTGAAAGAATTTCCAAAATTCTTCCATGAATTCATACCTAAATCTAAAATCCCAAAGTGTGTAAAGGAAGAATTACTATGATAATATACAGGTCATTGAGAGGGGGAGCTAGGAATTATTTCCCAGGCCAAGAATAAACTTAGGGGCACAGCAGTTTCTACCACTATCCATTGATGTTATTTTTACTAATGAAAAATTAACAATAAAAAAAAATAGTTTTAAAGATTTTAAGAAACATTCTATAACATATTTCATTTGTTAAAAACAACTATCGGAAAAAGAGCCTTCTTAAGACAAAAGGTTCTTGCTCTACCCCTGGGCCCCATACAAGCACTTGACAGTCCTTATGGCATGTGCAAATACAAGTGAGAATCACTGACTGCTACTTGATAACAAGTAAATCAACAAACATATGCCTTTAAAAATAAGAATATACATTTGTTTCCTTAACAATATTGTGATCTTTGGATGGACAGAATAATAATCAGCAAATGATTACATAGCAGCTTTTAACCAACTGTTAGGTTAAAAATCTCAGAATTATAACTGAAAGAAGCTTTAGTATAAATGGACAATAGACACATGTTATTGAGGAATTATCATCAAAAGACAATACTAAGATAATTAGTGGTATAACTAAGTGCAGTAAAGCAATGTTTAATTTAAAAGGCCAGTACATGAGGGGACTCAGACCAGATAGGCATTGTTTGTATGGAACAGATATAATTAAAAAAATTCTCATAAATATGAAGATAAATATTTTTTAGATTACTTTTGGATTTTTTTCTTTTTTTGTTTGATGTCAAATTTAATTACAACAAAAGAAATGTTTAATATATCTACCTATAATACAGTCAATATGTGAGCCGTTCACAGCCCGGCACACGTATTTGTAAAATCTAAGTGACTCGTACAACATGGAATTCATATAAAACAGAATTATCAACAGTGTTATGGGGAGGGTCAACTGTATAATATTTTCTAACAATTTAAAAAGTGTCTATCAGCTTCAGTGGCATAACTAGAAATTTTAGTCTCTTAAGCAAAATAGGGTAAAGGACCCTCCAATACTTAAGCATAGTCCATCTGCACTCATGATGGTATAGAAATTTAAACAGAATTTTTTCCAAAAAATACACCAATTTTGATTCAGTCCATGAATCCATGAATCAAAGGATAATAAAAAGTTTAAAACAGTGTTATAAGCTTTTCCTTTCTTGTTGGGATACCAGCTATATTGCAATTAGAAAATTCTTCAGAATTCCATAATACTGCATCTGCAGATGTATAAGAACGCTACCAATAATTCAATGATCCAAAACTACAGTTTATGTTTATTTTGGTTGATTACATACACAACTAAATGCATTTCAGGCTGACTTACATTTTACAGCTACTCATCAGTAACTAAAATTATTAAGAACTAGGTATAAGTACAAAATTAATTAAAAACATATTACTATTATGTTTTATTATCAGTTTTATCTTTGCATTGAATCAACTGCCACCTTAAAAAAAACAAAAGTACACAGACATGATATGGGACATATTTCACCGATACATATGGACAGATACAATGCATTAGATTATGAATGCTTTCTGCTGTTGTAATAGGCTGTTAGTCTTTAAAAGTAAACTTCATATTATGTTAAAGAGTAACAACTTTGTGGCCAACAGATTTACTGCTCCTTGACTTACCCACAATTAAGAGATGATGTCATACCACCTCTTGGTGATTTGTATCCCTTCACATATGTTTAGCAAATTTCTTTTACTTAAACTATTGTTGATTGTTGTGTTTTCTTTAAATTTCCTTTTGTATATGACCTTTTTATGATGTAAAATCAACCTGTCTGTTCTTTGTGATGGTACCATGGTAATTGTTTATGTTTAAGACTTATAGTGTCATCACGTCTTTTAATCTTACCTAGGGTCCTGTCTGTCTCCCCTATGTAATAATATGGGGGGTTAAACATGTGCATTGTAAACTATAAACAATACCTGCATAATTTGTTTTTTCTTTTTTAGTTTTTGTACCAATCTTATTGTGGAATATGTTACTTTATTGCATAATGTAGAGGTTATACATACATTAAATTTCCTCATTTTATTTAAGCGCATTTTGAAAATATTTTTATGTAAGGTAATTTTACGTAGGCTGCTTCCTGTTTATTATTTTTTACACTGTACTTGTGGAGGAGGAAGTGAATTCAAGTAGTTAAAAAAGAAAAAAAACAGATTTTTACTCAAATATTACAAGTTTTTTCAAAAGTGGTGTTTGTGAATCTGGTTGGTTCATTTAGGATTGTGATATCCAAGAAATTTAATTATTCTCACTCTCTTAAACATCAAACTTAATATTTTTATCTATATTTTCTGCTACTTTCAGAACTGTACTGCTATTTACCACTTGGGAGTTATGTAGATGATTATTTAATAATTTATATCTTAAACATAACACTATATCTGAAGTTTTTAGTATTTTGTCAAATTTAATCATCATTGACTATAATTACCTGCCTTTTCTGCTACTTTCAGAACTGTACTGCTATTTACNTCTGTCCGCTATTACATCGTCCACAGCAAGAGTGAATCGACAATTTTTATACAAAAAATTTACTTGCTTCATGGAAGCCGCCATATTAGTTCGTTGTCTACTCAACAGCGTTTAAGGTCGTTGAGTCCGTTGAGCTCAACGATGAAACAGTGCTGACGTCACTAATCTCAACGGACAACTCAACGGTCCATTTAGAAACGTCGTTTTCTCACCGTTGAGTCAACCGTTGAATATAGAAACGTACGGATATATTTTTTTGAGTTATTCCAGTGACTTGATTAAAATGGATCAGCTTGTATATTTACAGTATAAAAATTATCTAATTCTTAAGATTCAGATTATAAATACATCTAAAAACATACAGCAAATCAAACAAGTTAAACAAACAACAAAAATATTTAATATAAGGGATGAAAATGTTTATTATATTAAATATTTTTTGTTGTTTGTTTATTATTAACGTCATCCAATAATTGTTGTAAATCGGACTCATGGTGCCATAAAATGAAAATATCATAAATATATCTAGAGTAAGAGTATATAGCAATGCAATCATGATACATAGAGATGATGGAGGTTTCCCGCTTGTGGATGACTAATTCGCATAAGTTGCGCGAAACAGGACTTCCTATCAGAACTCCCATTTTGTAAGAAAGTATCACCTTCAAAGATGAAAAAGGCTTTTAATATTGACAAATTATTCTTTATAAAAAAATTTTTTTAGTTGTTTTGACTTTATAAAATGTTATTTTTATCTAATTCTTTATCTGTATTAATTACCTAATAAATTTGCCACAGAGAATAAAGTGTAGAGACCTTTAGTAGAGAATTTAATTATGAATATTTCTGGTTATAAAACATTGAATAAAATGCATACAAATGGCTAGAAATTGATCAATATAACAATGAGCATGTGCTTAATGATAAATGGATTAATAAAATTATAGGTTAAAAAAAAAAAATGAAATTGTGCAATCATTAACAACAGCAACTCATTAAGATTCTATCCAAATTCATTGATTAGTATGAAAAGCAAGCTGAAGTGTTCTCCAAACAGCTTTTATTGTTGTGGAAAATACACAATGTATCTTTACAAAGGATCAGAGTAAGCAGAAACAGACAAAAATAACAGATTTTTCCAAAAAATATTCTTTATTTATTCATTTAGTTAAACTTATATATTGTAATATGATTCGTACTTTACACACACACACACACACACAAAACTGTACAAAGTGTGTGTTCTTAATCATCCCTTAATACATAGGTGGTTTTCTTTTTCAATCTCCAATGGTCCATAAAACAAAAACAAGTGTAAATAACAATATGAATTTATTACCAAAATTTAGGTACAAACATCGTTACTTTTCAACATAATCATCGTGAAGATTGAGGTATTTGTCGTATCTGTGGACGAGCTTTGCAATCCCTTATTCATAGCTTTTGCCACCAGGAAACATTCTATGAATAAGAAAAGAGGTGGAAGTCGCTCATCGCTAAATCAGAGCTATACGCTGGGTATTTAAAGGTGTGTGATGACTTCCACCCAACTTGGAACTTTTTAAAAACCCAGCATATAGCCCCGATTTAGCGCTGAGCAACTTCCACCTCTTTCCTGAACTGAAAACGTGGTTAGAAGGGCAGAGGTTTGAGACTAATGATGATTTTCAAAACAACATTAAGGCCCATCTCAAGTCACTGACAACAACATTCTATGAAGAGGGGATTGCAAAGCTCATTCACAGATACGACAAATACCTCAATCTTCACGGTGATTATGTTGAAAAGTAACCATGTTTGTACCTAAATTTTGGTAATAAATTCATATTGTTATTTACACTCATCATCTTTTTTTATGAACCATTGGAGGTTGAAAAAACCGTCCTTGTATATTTGCAAATCCGTCACATCTTCAGTCCTGACTCATGAAAGATTACCAGGGTTATACTGTATATACAAGTATATAAAACTTCAAGCAAAAAATATAATCTTTTCATATAGTACTACAATAAGCAAATTTTTAAAGAAACTTTAAAGATTAATTTACTAATTTACTCAGTAAAATAAAACCTAACATAGAACAGTCTAAATTCTAGTATTCAATCCTTTTTTTAAATGTTTTTGATATAATTTTAGAATAAATCAACAAAACATATGGAACAATGAATAAATCAATGAGAAAAAAAATATAGATTTAATTCAAAATAAGAAGTTTTTTAAATCAAACTTGCATGAATGGTTTCAGAATTATATAATTCACGATAGGGTTCCAAAAATATTAATTAATATGTTATATATATATATATTATAAGAAAGCACTTCCAGTAATATAACAGATATTTTGGAATGAACTAAACAAAGTATAGGCATACCCCAGATTACATGAATAATGCATTCTATCAAACAGTAGTTGTATCATGAGTGGATGTATCATGAATTGCCATTTCCCATACAAATTTTTTGTTTTTGTTTAAAATTTCATCTCATGGAAAGTTTTTGAGCAATGACCAATATGGTTTCATGCCCAATATCCCATAGGAATGCCCTTGTTAAATTGTGTGATACTCTACATCAAGGAAAGAAGAAAAGATTGATATCTCTGTTAATATTTCTAGATATCAGAGGCACGTTTAATAAGTTTAAAAATTGAGGGCCACCATATATTATCAAAGATACCACAGCACCGCAAAATATTTTCTATTTGCTCAAGGATTTCTTAAAAGACAGAACAACTAAGCTTAAATTGGCTTTGTTAAAAAAAACCTGCTCCCTAAATATAGGATGTCTTCAAGGATCAGTATCTGGACCACTACTCTGGAGATGTTATTATAAATGACTTGTTAATTAAATTATCAAACTGTTTGTTAATCAGTTATAAAATCAGCTATATTATTAAAAATTAATTATTGATGATTTTCCAAAATTTCTTAAAGCCCAAACACCTGGACACACGATGCAAATACCAGACAGGCAGCAACACTTGTAATGGACAAAACATTGTATTGGTGGGGACATCTAAATCACATCATGGCAGGGGTAGAAATATATGACAGTTGTATCTATGGTTTGTTTCATTTTCAAATAAAAACTGAATACTTTAAATATGGGTGAACCCTAGGTTATGACCATCTTATGATAAAACATTTTATACAAAATTAACAAGACAATTATCTATCAGCATTACAGAAATCTTTTCTGTAATGCTAATACACAATTATCTTGTTAATTTTGTAACATTGCTTGGTATGGAGTGTTTTTAGATTTTATAACATTTTATAGATTATAAAATTTAAACTCTATTAATCCACAGAATATTACACATTTTTCATATTTATTAACAACTTCCAATAAATATATACTGTATATACAAAGATTCATTTATAAAGGTATCTGTGCAGAAAAATGTGTAATGACATTAAACTTATACATAGAGTATTGCATGCAAATTACAGGTCTCATATGCAATACTGTACCATACATGTAACTTTAATGTCATTACAAATTGATCATTACACAGTAACTTTTCACACACCCAGCACATTTAATATACATATATAAAATATAACTCAATAAACCATAAAAGAATACATTTATTAAAAGTGCACTTACCAATGACTGCAGGTAAGCATGCAAGAAAACCATAATTATGTTAAAAAATTTTAATTCAAACTTAGTACAAAACAACAAAAATATTTATACAATAATTGTATTTGCAGTTATACTTACTCCAAAAATGTTAAAAATAATTTATGTATATTACAGTATCAATTTTGCAAATCAATTTAAAATAATTTCTAAGAGTATGTTACCTTTATCCGACTGACAGCTTCCTCGGCTTGCATCATACGAGTGGCTTTAGTCGGCTGGCCCTCACAAACCAGTTGCGTCGAACCGAGATATCGTGCCCGAAACAAAACTCCTTCAATGAGGACTGCTGGTTCATGGATCAACACTACAAAACAATTATTTAATTTAAATAATAGCTAAATATTAATTACTTGTAGAATTTTATTGTTTAATAAAATTCCATAGTATATTTTCAATTAAGTAAGCCAATATTGCTGTCATTAATAATAAATATTAACTTGTAAATTATATTTATGGTTACATTCATAAAGAGAAAGTGTAGTATCATGAGCACATTTTTTTCATCCAATTCTTTTGTAATAATTATATTTGAGAATAATTATTGAGAAAAATCTAAATCAAATTTTATTCTTTACAAACGAACATTTTATTTAATGATCTGTAAAATCTGATAATGCAAGACTTTGTTAAGCCAAAGCTAAAAATTTAAGTGAGTCATACTTTTAATAGGGAGAAAAACAGTTTCCACATTCAATATAGCAAAATAATAAAACAGTCAAGTTATAAGTTTAGTCCAGGTTTTTGTGTTTCATTCTTTAACACAAATGCATATAGCAAATGCAATATTAGTTTAGTAAAATAAACTTATGCAAGAAATTATGTAATAAAAATTCACAAAACCTGACATCATCTTTGCATAAAAACATTTCACACTTCTTATACTTAATCCAGCACATAAGGTGGATGAAAACATTGGTGCATTCACTAAATTTTATGTGATGGAGTAAGTATAAGTAGTGTGAAGTATTTTTAATTAAAAGTTCCAGCTTTTGAGTGTGTTTAGACCATCTTGCAAATAAATCAAATCAAATCAGCACTTTTTCAGAAAGTCAACAATTTTTATTAAAAAGTTTTCAATTAAAATCTGACCATCTTCAGCTCAATCTATTCTACATTGTTCTTTTATTAGAGAAAAGAAAACATTAGTAAAAAAAAAAAAAATGTTGACTTTCTGAAACAAGCAAGGATTTGATTTATTTATTATGTGATCATATAAAGCATATTAAAGTTACTTAAAATTAATAAATAAAGAGTGAAATTATATGTAAAATTATTAACCATTAATTTGAAATCTGTTGTAATTTTAATTTAATGTACTTTGCTAATTATGAGATCATCATTTAGTTAAAATTAAATTTTATCTAAATGATATAAAGCCTAAAGGCATCATCACTGTGGAATGATGCTAAAAAGTTGTTCCTTTCAATGAATATAAGGTTCCATCTATTGGGAGACATCTTCAGAGAATTTTGCTAACCAACTTTTGCATCTCGGTGATGGCAAATTCACTGAAGATCTGGATATTAATTTGATAACACTACATAAACCACAAATGCATATACAAGAGAGCAATGTTGGCATCTAAAAAAGAAATGTGTTGAACTGAATTTGCATATCTAAGCACAACTTCCAGGAACTTGCACAACGTACAAGTCCATTGATTCTGTTTTTGCAGCAGATCAGGAAGTAATGTACCCAGTGGAGATTTTAAACTTCATGGAACCAGCTGGACTACTACTTCATAACCTAGAGCTAAAGATTGGAGTACAAGCAACAAAGCATTTCTTAATAAGCTACTTTTGACAAAATGGAAAAATTTTCATAAGTAATTTTGTATGCAAATTTTGAAATCACATTATATTTATTCAGGACTTATTTTATTATAAAATAGCCTTCACCATTATTACAAATTTAATAAACAGTCTCTGTATCTTGACACCATTAGTCAATATATGTTTCTCTTACTGCTTATTATGGAAGCCAAATCCTGTTAATCTTAAGTGGGAAGTCTTTGACCTGCTTTAAGCTTCAGCCAGCTAATAACAGTTGTAAACTTCTAGAACTTGAATAAAACAACTATATTCCTTAAAAAAGAACAAGTGTTTTTAAATTTGAAAGGTTCAAACATATTTTGAAATAGAAAACCAATATATGAACGAAATATTATGGCTAAAATATGCAAAGATGGAAATAAAAAGTAAGTGAAAGAAGGATATAATGACACATCTAATGTTAGAACTTGTTAACTAAATGAATAAAGTCCTTACTATTGAAGGCAGGTTTCCAATTATCATTGAGTAACATGGCATCATTAGTGTTAATTATTTTTAGATATTTGGAAAGGCAATAAATATATACTTGTTCAAATATCCTGATAGAGAATATCTAAGTCTAAGTGACACTCTTCTATACAAACAGGCTTAACCCAGTAAATCGTTACTTTGTGATCGGAGGACTATTAGGCAAGAGAGGTAAAGGCCCCAAATTGGAATGAGCTAAGTAATACAGTAATGTTCCTTAATTCTTTCAGATGTTGATCTTGTTGTGGAGCCTGCATAGTAAAATTCTCTTCATTTTGCTTAACTTCAGTGCATAAACTCCAGGTATGTTCATTTATTTTCTTGCACCTTTTAAATTCTTTAAGAACATATTCATTCTCAAGTTCAATATCAGCTGTTCTGGAAGTTTACAACCATTATTGATTGAAGCCAATCTAAAAAGGGTTAAAAACATTTCCAATTAAGATTAATAGGATTTTTGGCTTCCATAACAAGCAGTAACAAAAACTTATATTAATAAACAATAAAAATTCTATAAAATTTTTAAATGAAATTCTAGTTGAATTTGTGAATATTTTTTCATTACGTATTTTTGACTGTGTGCAAAATGTCAAATTTTATTTTTAAAATTTTAATAAAATCAGATAAATTTGTATTTTTATAACTAGAATATAATAAGCTAAAAGAAATCCCGCAACCAATAGATTAATTATATTTTATTTTCCTGAATAATATGAAGCCAAAGTCCATGGAAATTTATTAAAGACAGTTCATCAGTATTAAATTACATTGTAATTTCATATAGATGATCTTTCCTTAATTATAACCATAAAGGGTGTCCCATTAACAGTGTCAGATGTAAATTGTTCATTATTGGCAACCTTGAAAATGTCAGGTAGTTTTCAACAACCCACAAACAATTCCTAACCTTAAGACAGATTCAATGTGTTATTGGTGAAATTGAGCTGAAATTACTTGGCAGTGTCATATGTAATTTTGTATGAAGAGTGCAAGTGTGCTGTCAATCACGAGAAACATTTGGTGAATGCAGTCTTCCGCACAGAAAAATGACTTAGCACTGGAATGGTTTGTAATGTTTCTTTATACTGAAATAAAAATATCCATAGTTCACATGTTCAATAAATGATGTATTTTATTTCACAATTAAATCTAGCACAACTACTGACACATCTTACATTTAATTTATACCAATATTAAGATACTAATGTAATTTTCACTAGTATCTGTACTTTTTTTAAATTAAAGTTAGTAAAAGAAATTTATATATTATACAATGTCTGACAATGAATACAGAAAATAAATTTCTGTAACGAGAACAGATTTAAGAAAAATTATTTCTAAGAAAAAAAAATTGTTAGTAATAATAGAATAGCAAGCCCAGCAAAATTTAAGCAACTTAATATAAGATTTACTTATTACTATTTAAATAATAACTTTAAACTAAATACAGTCAATCCCTGAGATAGAATACCAATTTAATTGGCATCCCCATTTTTCTCAATAATTATATTTTAAAAGCTGATGATTAATGGCTTATAGAAGCATTTGTATTATTTGTAATAATATTTAGCTGTATATTTTTCATATATATTAAAAATGGTTAGTTCATTACACTAATTATTATATAAGAAAGCAAAAACAGTCAATAAATCCACATGCTGTTATGTATCTCATTGTAAACTTTAATAAAAAGACTCACCAAACCACGTTCCCATCACCAGGTAAGTCAAAGAAAAATGAGAAAAAAATTCTTAGTAAGTAAAATTTATAATCATGAATAACAATTGATTTTGTATTTACTTTATACAATAAAGAAATATTTAAAACATTTAAGATTATTACAAAGCTACAAAAAACCAAATAACCAACAGAAAAATTGATAAGAGACAACACTTTCGCCTGTGTTGAGCGTGCATCCTCAGACTAACTAATCCCGCAGCTGTTGAATAAGACAGAAAGAGGGAGAGGAAAGTAGGTTTACAGTTCAAAGAACAACTTCCATACTGTGGGGAAAGAGTCTACATTACAGAAGTTAATAGAAGTATTTTTGTGGGAGGCCTTATAAATTTCCACTTGCTGCAGGGAAGAGCTACAAATGAGGCACTTCCCAATTTTTCTGCTGGTTATTTAATTTTTTTGTAGCTTTGTATCAGATTTACCTAGTTTTTGAGTAGTTGTATTTAAGATTAAATTATCAAAACAAGAAAAACTTACACACACACAAACATTTATTTATTATAAAAATACTATTTTGGCTACAATATCTTTTATTTTCAAAATTAAATCATGTTATATAAACAACAACTCAACAAACCCGATTTTTGATTAAAGCCAGATGATCTGCCAATTTTTGGGCTATAATTAGGCTAAGTTATTAACTTAGCTTAATTATAGTCTAAAATGTGAAGAGATTGTCTGGCTTAAATCATGTTATTTTGATTATATAAAACTTCTAAAACATTCAATATGTTCAGATTAATGATTTAATGGTGCATGAAAAGTAATATAAAATTTACATATATTATATTTAATTATATTTAGTTATATAACTAAGTATAAATATTTAATATTTTTTGAAATCTCTTAAGCCATTTTTATCATTAAATTTGAGATATCAAAAATTCATTGTTAAAAATTTCTTTTTTTTTTAAAAAAAAAACTAAAATTATTAAAAAAAATAATAATGTTTTTTCACAAAAACTGTCTCCTGAAAGAAAAAAAAATCTGCTTAATTTCCCAGAAAAAAAATTAAACTGTAGGCAAAAACAATCAATTAGAGCAAGTAATAAAATCATTGCTATTAAGGAAATATGTAACATACTATACACTAAGACAGTATTTGAAGAACACACAGTAAAGTACTACATGGATACGTTTTAAGCATGAATTAAAAGAATTTTAATATATTAATAAACAAAAAGTCCGAATTTCTTAATAAGAATACTAATAATTAACTAGTGCTTTAACACTTCTTCCAGCAGTTATTTTCTCTAAATTTCATCAAACTTTTGGAAGTTCAAATTTTTTCTGCTCATATAACCAAGGAGGGCCACCGAAGAGGCAAAAAATGTTAGTATTGTTAAGAAAATAACTGCTGAAAGAAATGTTAAAGTGCTAGGTAATTATTAGTTATCTCAGTTCCAACTTCTGGAATGTTTTGATTTAATAAGAATAATTATTTCCTTGCTACCTGTCTTCTCATTTCTCTATAAATCCAATTTCTAAACTATATAATAAACTTAGGTAAAATTAGGTAAAGATTCAAGTTACCCCACATTTAAAATAACAGCTTTAAGATCAGTAATGGAAAAAGTATATTCTCTTAATATATATTATTCAAATAATAATCACCCGTGAATGATAGACATGGCTACTGTTTGAGAATTTCTGAAAACAATGTAAAATTAATAATAATCATAAATTATAGTATATTGAAACCATACTAATTTAACAAACGAACTTTACTAGAAAATGACATATGCACAATATACAATAGGTGTATTTTTTTATTATTTTCTTATTACTGATATATATAGAAGCTAATGCACATTATAAAGAAAGATACCAGTTTTAGAAATCAAAATTTCCTAAGTAAATATGAAATTATTTTATTGATAATGAATGTCAAATGGATATGCATGAAGAAAATAACAATAGTTGTGAATAGCAACTGCAGAGAAAATATAAAATAGTAGCCATAGATATTCAAATAAAACTGGTATATATATTCATTTTCTAGTATTACAGACATTAAAAAACAAATCTAAACATGCACATTCAAAAAAATTAATTGGGATTAATTAGAATTTTTAATACTGATAATTAAGCTGTAAGAAACAATTATTTATTTATNTCAGAGGCACGTTTAATAAGTTTAAAAATTGAGGGCCACCATATATTATCAAAGATACCACAGCACCGCAAAATATTTTCTATTTGCTCAAGGATTTCTTAAAAGACAGAACAACTAAGCTTAAATTGGCTTTGTTAAAAAAAACCTGCTCCCTAAATATAGGATGTCTTCAAGGATCAGTATCTGGACCACTACTCTGGAGATGTTATTATAAATGACTTGTTAATTAAATTATCAAACTGTTTGTTAATCAGTTATAAAATCAGCTATATTATTAAAAATTAATTATTGATGATTTTCCAAAATTTCTTAAAGCCCAAACACCTGGACACACGATGCAAATACCAGACAGGCAGCAACACTTGTAATGGACAAAACATTGTATTGGTGGGGACATCTAAATCACATCATGGCAGGGGTAGAAATATATGACAGTTGTATCTATGGTTTGTTTCATTTTCAAATAAAAACTGAATACTTTAAATATGGGTGAACCCTAGGTTATGACCATCTTATGATAAAACATTTTATACAAAATTAACAAGACAATTATCTATCAGCATTACAGAAATCTTTTCTGTAATGCTAATACACAATTATCTTGTTAATTTTGTAACATTGCTTGGTATGGAGTGTTTTTAGATTTTATAACATTAATAATAATAATAATAATGAAATATTTTTGTTTGAATTTTTGTTCTCCAATGAAAAATAATTTAAAAAGTTTATTTTAACATTTTAATTTAACATAAATAATTGTAAAAACTTTTCTGTAAAAAGTTCATACATACACATACACACGCACATGCGCACGTGTGTGTGAAAGGACATGCACATGTGTAATGTTACATTCACAACTTCATATATTGCACAACTTTGATAGCATTTTAGACAGAAGAAAAAACAAATTAGTCATTTGATTATTTAGTCACGATAAAAACAAAACATTAAACAAAAAACTGACCTTCTTTAGAAGTATTTTTTCTTTCCATGGAAATTTCCTGATTCTGTGAATAAAACATTGAATTATAAAAAAAAACACTTAAAATAGAGCAAATAATGATCAATAGTATTATTAGATACAATTTCTGTTTAAAAATTCATTGACTAAATATATTCCAATTTTTATCTTTTACATTTTCCTGAATTATTTGTGACGGCAATTTATAATATAATAAAAATTAACTCGTTTAATATATTAGATTAATAAGTAATAAATTAACTTAACTTTATTAATTATTTTATAATCTAATTAAACTTCATATTACAGTCAATATTTATTCTAATTAAGTTAATTAAATTATTCAACATTTCTTAGAAATTAAATGATTAAAAAAAAAATTCTTACTGTAGATTAAGCAATTTAGGAAAGACATAATTCATTAAATCATTCCAGGAATTTTTTTTGAGATTGTAATCCAAACATTTAAATATCTTTACCAAAAATCATGATGATAGCTTCTAAACCTTATACACATACACACATCACTAGCATACAAAGTTAATTACAGCTTTCTCTCTCTCTCTCCTCTAGTATTAGTATATGTAGAATAAAATTGTTTAATGAGAAAATAAACTCCATGTGATCATTAAATTTTATCTTTTCAATTTCATTGCATACAGCATTATGTGATATGCCACCTGACTTCCAAAACTCCATCTGGTAAAATGATAAACATAATACGCAAACAAAAGAGGTCACAGCTGCTTTTTAGCACAGGAGTTTTATACCGATCTTAGAAAATTATTTGCTGATAGGACTTTTACAACTGTAAATTTAAATATTACTTCAAATGTTTAAGATGGTAAGATAATTTTATTCAACTATAAATTATATTTAATACATCTTAAAAATATTAAACTAAATGAATTTTGGTCAATTATAAAGTAGCAACTTGATAATTTTATATATATAGCTACATAGCTGTATTACTATTTTAGATTAATTATATTACTAAATTTTGAAAAATCTAAGTTATACTGTATTAATACTGTATATTGACCTTGGAAGATATTGAAAAACACTATTTCCTCTTATTGATTTATTAACTTTAGAATTAATTTAAAGTTTAAAAGTATTAAACAAATAATTTAAAAAGGTTTGATGAAAAAAATATCATTAAATGCATGCACACGGAAGTTTTCTTCAGCTTATAGTTAAAATGAATTATTATTGTATACGCTATTTACTTCAAGAATATATAATTATTAGTAAATACTTATATGGAAAAGATAAAATGATGATAAATTATACAACAATAAATATTTGCATCTTTCTGTTAAAGTTCAAACTGATTCTGAATTTTAACTGAAATTACTTTTAATTTAATTTTTACATATAATAAGATATAATAAAATTATACTACATAAAATGTTAATAAGTTCTAGTCCAGGAGTTCATTAACTTCAAATGTAAACAATAAATTGCTACATGAATTATTAAAATATTTCATTCAATAAACAAAATGAATGCAAACAGTTTTTTCTCTTCTGTAATCTTAAAAATAGATTTTTTTTTGTCATACTCCACTCAAATAAATTTATTAAAAAAGTTTAATTGGTTTGAAAAAATAGATAAAAATTGTCATTAATAATAATTTCAAAGTTTTTAATTAAAAAAAAACAAACATTCTAAAGATTTTAATAAAAAATATTTACATAATTCTCACAAATTCTGAACTGACACCTGTTAAAAAAATTCTCTCTTTGATTTCTCTCTTTTGAGTTATTTAATTGAAAATTTACTTATAAACAGAGTATTGAGAGCAGAAATATAAAATTTAACACATTTTATTTTTATTTAAAGCATTATTAATAATGATATACAAATAATTATGCATTATTCTAGGCAAAAACTAATAGTACTAAACAACAAAGCAGAATTTTGTTTCGTATAAAAAAAAAACTAATTACTGAAGGGATATTTTGTCATCATAATATAGTTAATCCACGAGAAAGTGAAATATCATAGTAAAATATCAAATAAAACAATAATAAAAAACTGATTCGAAATTTGTGTGTTATATCCAAGAATAATTTAACTTTCAACCTAATTTGTAATAAATAATTTAATGTTATGCAGAAATCTTGCAAATATACTGCAAGTCATCAGAATTGTGATTAACATTAAAAGAAACCTAATCCAATATCACCATTAATATCAGATAATTACGGTGTTTGAAACTTCCCGAGTCAATATGTATCATATAAGAAGCTCATCAAAGAAAGTTAATTATTTTAATTAACAGAGAAATAATTAACTCATATCAAATTCAAAACATAATGAATCTTAAATTATTTCAAATGAATAGCATATTTAAACATTTACTTTTAAAATAATAACTTATAAAAACGTTTTTTCAATAGATTTTGTAATAGAATTAGGAATTATTATTATTGTATACAATTTATTTAAATAAGTATTATCAAGTAACTTAATATTTCATAACACTTGAAATGTATTTTCAAAAAATTGAAAGAAAATTAAATAATAAATAATGTAAGCAATTTAAATTTTCTGTAGGCTATTTATAAATGTAACAGCTATTAAAATATTTATTGTATCTGGAATGTTTAAACATACATCAGAAAACAAATGCAAATTTTATATTTAATTTCATTTATTTATTTCCAAATAAAATTAAAATATTAGTTATTCAAGAAGTAATACCTTCTAATTTTTTCAAGTTTTGGTAAAATGTATGTAAATTTTAATTGCACAAGATTATTTGAATCCTGCAAAGTTTCAGTAGTGTATACCAAATGACATGCTACACCAGTCATTCAAAGTGAAAGATGAAGCAATAATGCATGATTAAATTGATGAAATAATGCATGATTAAATAAATTAAAATAAATGCATGATTAAATTGATGAAATAATGCATGATTAAATTGAAATGATATGCTAGCAATAGAGATTCACCTATGTCAAAATCTTCTACAGGGATATAACAGAGGATGTAAACACAGTTAGGAAGTGATCAAGACACATCAGTTACAAAGAGTGAATTGAAAGACAGATGACAAATTACCCTCATACTGAACTGACAAATGATTTCTTGAAAACAATAATTTATATAAGCTGAATGGAACATCACAATCAGATATTTGTATTTGAAAACAGGAACTGGTATTAGTGATGTTTACATAATAATTGTAAAGAATACACAAAGCTAAGTGCCAGAAAGAGTCTACATGGTTTATGAGGAGAGAGAAGGAACAAGCTGCAAATGCATGCCAATCTTATAGACTAGTGTTTCCCAACCAGAAATATGCCAAGTAGTACTATGGGGTACAGAAGGCATTGGGTTCACAATGATTGAAGTTAGTTAAGGTCAAAAGTATAGTATAAATGGACATAAAATATTTTCCTAGTTCCATACACTATCTGTTCTATTTCAATTAGTTTCAGTGGAATAAGAATTTTTCTAGCTTTTTCATTCATTGCAGAATTACAGTAGAGCATCGATTATCTGAATACCAATCAACCGAAACAATAGTTAACCGACAGTGTTCCAATTGACAAATTCAAATTTCCGCTAGTGCTGTGGCACTGCAATATTTGGCTATGTCTTGGGCTACTCGAATATTATTTTTGTTGGTGTGCATGTTTTAGCTAGCAGCACCAGTGCGACCACAAGAGGGTACTTAAGGATAAGCCAGTATTTGAACTAGGCTTTTTCCCCCCATCGTGAGTGGTGAGTTTTGTTTGTTTTTTGTGGTGTTTTTCTAAGGACTGTGTGTCATGCTGAATTGGAACGTTTTTGATACTAGATTAACTTCCAAAATATAATTTTTTTGTTTTTATATTTTTCAATATATTTATTTTGTTTGTGTAAAATAAAGAAATAATTTTTAATGNTTCAAATATGATGTTAAAACGGTTTTGTTGTTACAAGTATGCTTTTTTTTTAACATTATCTAGAATAGTAAAATTGTAGGACCGATAAAAATTTGACATTATATTAGGGATGTCGTTACATTCGATGACATTATAATCGGGTTAAACTGTATATTGTTCGTGCAAAATAAAAAAAACAATTTTGGATGATACAATAGCCATGATTATTATTTTAAAAAAATTTTCATCAGGCTTAACATTGACGAAAATTCAATGCGAAGCAACACACAATGGAGAAAAATTTCAACATGGGATAGGTTAATATATTTTTTCATACACGATCAGTTATCCGAACAATCAATGCTCTACTGTACCTATAAATTGAGATAACTGAAAGTGTACTGAAAAACGAGCAATTATTTATTGTGACATCACCACAATGAGGGACTGAAATTTATCATCATAATTTAATTTATTTAATTAAAGTACAGGCATTGATGTTTAGGAGTGTTTCCCCTGTACATCATACTTTTCCTGTTAACAATAGAGTCATGCCAATCATCTATCTAATTCTGTTTAGGGAAAAATTTTTGAATTGAAATAATGTAACTTCTGTTCCAAACTGGAAGTTTGTATATAGTTAATCTGGACCTCCTGCCCTGCCTTCTGTAAGCTTTCCATATCTGGTCTTCCCTTTCATTTATCTAACACCATTCTCAAGATCAAGGAAGAACAGACAAACAAACAGATGACAGTGAGAATTTATAGGTCTACAATTTTTTCAAATTCCATCCAATTTAAGTTAGAATATTCTGGAATATTAAGAAAGTTGTTGGAGTTGGTTTAGTTATATTTAAGGTATCATATTTCTGATTAATTAAATCAGAAATATGATACCTTAAATACTACTAAACCAACTCCACAGCATTAAAATACAATAAAAATAGAGAAAGTCAAACCTTAATTTTCAGGAAGTATTTCTTCCATCAGCTGTATACTATATATGAAACTTTTTAAACAATCTTCAGAATAAGTTATGTTGAACATTCCATTCCCCATCAGATTCAAATTCATCAAACCAGCTGTGAATTCAACATTCTCTACCTCAACTTAATTTCTAGACCAAAAAGGTGTATGAGCTGGGTGGAGGTCAGGATGCAACATAAAGTAACAGCTCCAAGATTGTTTGGACTTTGGAAAAACACAAAGTGAGATGGCCTGTTCAAATGTCTGTAAAGGAGATGGGCACCTACATGTGAAAAGATTCTAATGGAAGGTACTAGAAGATGATGAGTGCAAGATATCAGGAAGAAGTTGAGAACAAGTTGTTAAAGATGTGATGAAATTGGAAGAGGCAGAGATAAAAGAATTAACTGTTTTATATTAAAGGAACTTGTATCCCCATCAATGGTACAGGAAGAAACCATTCAAGCAACATTGAAACTACTCTGGCCCAGATAGAGTATTACAATTAAGCAATTGTATTTCATGTTTAAAAGGAAATTTCATCTCCAGAAGGTCAGACTGCTAATTGATCCTTGGTATCAGGGATTCTTGCAGAAGTTATGGTGCAGAAGATGGATGAGAAAGTGGTAAAAAAGTTTGACAATGATTTGTAGATAAATAGGTACATTGATAATTATTTACTTGTTTGAAAGAATGACAAAGTAGAAGAATATTGTTTCCATTTATCTTTTTTCTTTTTACAAAGTACTGAAATTGGAGATAGAAAGGAAAGGAGAGAAGGAAATATATTATTTGGATATTATCTTATTATTTTGATAGGAAGTAAGATAAGCACTCAGGTTTATAAGAAAGAAATAGAAGAGCCTTTGATATATTGGAAATCTAGAGAACTAGTTAGGTACAAAGTAGCAGCAGTTCAAAGTTTGTTTGGAACATATTCATTCACCACATTCAGAATCATTGATCTTCTAAACTGTCATCTTAATCTATGTGTTTCTTCGTTTAAACCAACTCATTCACTATAAAATGTATAAGTCAGGAGTAAAGCTGAACAGGATAGTAAGAAAAGGTGTGAAAAGCGGGGAGGAGGATGAAAAAAGCGGAACATGGAGAAGGGAATGACCTTTTGTCAGTATCCCGAGGGAATAAAAGATGTTGAATAGGTTTGTAAAAAGGTAGAAGGGAGGGTGGCATTCTAGAATAGCAACATGATGTTTGATATGTTGAGAAATAAAAAGCTACATTTAAGAGCATACAACAATCCAAAGTATATTTAATAAAGATGGAGAGAGGCACAACAGAGGATGACTTGTATGTAGGATCTATAAGAAGGAATATAAGAGAATAAATGATGCTAAGAGTAATGTAATTAAACATATCTTAAAAACAAATTTGGTGCAAGAGGCTTGTGACAGAAATGTAAAAATATTGTGGGATGAAACAAGGATAATTTATGAAGAAGAAATATATACAAATGTGAGAACAGTGAAACAGATGTGTATTTACTTTTTCTTATGCTTAGGAAGCAAGGTGATAATAAATAAAAAATGATGCTGATGCATTATTGGAAGTTTGAAAGTCAGTGATTGATAGGAAGACAGACAGTAAAGAAATTAAAGGTTAAAAAAGAAAATAGAAACTGAAGGATATGGTGAAGAGGAAGATGCCAATTGTTGAGAAATGTAGGTTAGATGATATGGAGAGGTCTGATACGATAGAAGGTACAATTGATTTAATAAATGTGAATTTAAATCTGATAGAAAAAACATGGAATAGAACATTGGACATCTTGTTCTAATTATTATTCTAGAAGTTATGTATGCTGTGTACTGCTGACGATGAAAAGAAAACGTTTCAGAGGATAGATAAAGTGGATTCCTTGATGAAGGTTTAACTTTGTATTTTTGTTGCAGAAATAAAATATAACAACAAATTATATACATATTACATAAACTTATATTATATAATATAAATTAAAATATTCTGTAAGAAAATTTTCTTCCAGATATTCTAAATTAACTCAATTCTGATTATTAAATTTAATAGAAGATGGCAACTTAATTTGGACCAAAAACATGTGATTACTTTATCTTATATAATCGAGATGGGTTGATAATGATAATAAGTGCAAGCCCAAACAGTTAGGGATTGAAAGTTGAATTTGATACACAGAGTAGATCATGAGAACATACACTAAGAAGAGATGAGAGGGTGAGGGTTAACAATTACCCTGAAGAACTTAGCTTCTACTGTAATATTTTAGATGCCTTTTTTGCATTTATGCAGGATATCAAACATATTTTTAGACCCTTCTAAAAATTCTGAATGCTATTTAGTATTCCATGATATATAAAGATGACATGGGGAGCACATGCACATAAGTTCACTTTATTTGAACTCTTCATCTTAATGTTTGATTTTATGTTCAAATTTATATTTATGAATAATTCTGGAAGATCCAGCTTATTTTTTGAATTTAGTAAAACCTGAAGAACTACTCAGAGTTACGAAAATGCTTATTATTCATCACTTAGTGGTACTACACACCGATTAATGGTTGCAGTGAATCTTATTTATCATTATATCGGTGTGGTAAGCAGATATCTAAAAATTCTGTAATTAGTCTCAGAAGAGGAGGACCTAATTCTTGCACTTGGTGAAAATGGTGATAATCTAAATCTTTGCTATCATTACTTTTTGTCCGAGCAATGCCGAACTCATCTGCTAGTTTCTATATATCTGATTAGCCAAGTTATGACCGAATGAATCTAACATTATCATTTGGTTAAAAACTAAACTTCAGAGAAAAATATTTTAAATCAAAATGAGTTTCATGCATATAATGATTCAAAAGACAAATGAAAAATTTCAAATAAGCAAGCAAGATGGACAAAATCATAACTACCAGTTCCAAATACAAACAAGAAACATTCTATTCTCTTCAGTCATAACACAATTGAGAGATAATATCCATTTTTCTTAAAAAAATAATTATTTATAAAAAATGTTTTGAAATCAGTTCTCTATTTCAATATTCTACAGAGAGATTTTTCACAGCTTTGTATCAAATTATTTTTATTTTAATATATCTATTATTAGTGTTGATATTGTTTAATTTCTTACAAAATTACCAGAATCATCAATAATATTTTATTTGGAAATAATTAATTTGGCAGTTTTTAAATTTGTATCATTTTCCAATATTGAATAAAGAAGAAAATAATCCTCGTATACAGTAGAGTCTCTGTAATCTGACATATATCAGACTGGCGGGTGTTGAATTACTGGATTTTGTATGTACAGTATGTATTGTATAGTATAAAAACACACTTGGTTCATAGGCTAGTTTATCATATTAATTGCCATTGGTTGTTTTGCCAACTGCACATACAACAAACTGACAATATACTCGTACATCAGTCTCTTTCTGTTGCACACATCAAATGATAATGAAAATTTTATTTGCACCACCCTGCAGCAGTGTAGTGTCAAATTACCGGATGTGTCGTGAAAAGCGGGGAGGAGGATGAAAAAAGCGGAACATGGAGAAGGGAATGACCTTTTGTCAGTATCCCGAGGGAATAAAAGATGTTGAATAGGTTTGTAAAAAGGTAGAAGGGAGGGTGGCATTCTAGAATAGCAACATGATGTTTGATATGTTGAGAAATAAAAAGCTACATTTAAGAGCATACAACAATCCAAAGTATATTTAATAAAGATGGAGAGAGGCACAACAGAGGATGACTTGTATGTAGGATCTATAAGAAGGAATATAAGAGAATAAATGATGCTAAGAGTAATGTAATTAAACATATCTTAAAAACAAATTTGGTGCAAGAGGCTTGTGACAGAAATGTAAAAATATTGTGGGATGAAACAAGGATAATTTATGAAGAAGAAATATATACAAATGTGAGAACAGTGAAACAGATGTGTATTTACTTTTTCTTATGCTTAGGAAGCAAGGTGATAATAAATAAAAAATGATGCTGATGCATTATTGGAAGTTTGAAAGTCAGTGATTGATAGGAAGACAGACAGTAAAGAAATTAAAGGTTAAAAAAGAAAATAGAAACTGAAGGATATGGTGAAGAGGAAGATGCCAATTGTTGAGAAATGTAGGTTAGATGATATGGAGAGGTCTGATACGATAGAAGGTACAATTGATTTAATAAATGTGAATTTAAATCTGATAGAAAAAACATGNTAAGGAAGTTGACCCAAAGTGAATTTTTGATATTTTAAGTAAGTTTTAAATATTAGGCAATAAATTGCTTTTGCAAATAAAAACTATTTGTTGACTAACAAACGTGTGTATTTTCATCAAATCATGAAAAGAACCTCCCATAGTTTTCACCAGGCTTTGAAGCCACATTTCCTTGAAGAAAATCAAATACCTGAGGCCATATTCTGGTCACCCACCCACAGTCATTCTAAGAAGTAAACTCTGACATCAGGACTGAACACGTAGCTTCTTCTTGTAATCTAATTTTGTAAATTTGGGAGTGTTTCAAATATGATGTTAAAACGGTTTTGTTGTTACAAGTATGCTTTTTTTTTAACATTATCTAGAATAGTAAAATTGTAGGACCGATAAAAATTTGACATTATATTAGGGATGTCGTTACATTCGATGACATTATAATCGGGTTAAACTGTATATTGTTTGTGCAAAATAAAAAAAACAATTTTGGATGATACAATAGCCATGATTATTTTTTTAAAAAATGGGAACTTTTCGTTACACATCGACAAAAATTCAACAGAGAGAAATTTTGAAATTAGATAAGTTAATTTCATCAAAGATGCATCATGGACTATCTCGTGGTCATGGCCAGCAAAGTTTGAATGATTGCGCCCAAAAGCAGCGATATCAAAGAAGTTAGGAGAATGAGAATGAGACCTGCCTTGAGCATCAAAGTGATTCCGTCTCTGAGACATAGTTTTGTCCCAAATACGGTTTTGCCGTTTTACTTGTTTTTAAAAATATTTCTAACATTCTCAATTATTCTGTACCCCTTTACCTTTAAATAACGATAAACAGATCCAAACTTAAACTGGTAAAATGAAGTCATTTCAATCAATTTTTATAATGACAATAATTTTGACATGTTTACTTAATAAAACTAAATATCAAAAGAAAAATTTGTTGTTTCATCAAAACAGTACAGCATAGCCATGGAATTCCAATGTACATCTGTAATTTTCTTTAACCAAATTAATATCCCACACAAACATTTTGATTAATAAATTCAGCAACATTGTGAAATTAAGCCCAAATTTAGAATATCGCAATTAATTTAAAATGTAATAAATTAATATATTTCAATAGAAAGTGATGTCATCTCAAAACAAAACTAAAAGCAATCAAGAACTTTATAATTGCAGTGTGTGTCCTGAATATACACAGATGTAAAGATATCATTTGGATTTAATTAACTCAGAATACATATATGGTAAAATTATGATCCATCAGAGAATTCTGTTGTAATTCTAATCATTTAAATTTTATCAGTCTTCTTGTTGAAAGATGAAAGAAATTGTGGGCTACCAAAATACAGAAAAGTAGAACTTCTGTCAACTGTGAAATTACATATCTTAAAAGCAGGAAAAATAATATATGTTAAATAATGATCTTAATAGAAGCCCACATTTTGAAAAATGTTTAAGCACAGTAGGATCTAATAGAGGTGGCATGGTAGTTTAATTTCTCTATTTGAGAAAATTCCAATTATATTATAGGGTCAGTTTTCTGACCGATGTAAGGACCCAACCGAGGTCCGAATCATGTAAATCGCGATATTCCTATGATTATATAATAACGATAGATTAAATATGAGAGGGAGAGAAAAATCCCATAACTTAAACAACGCGGCACAAAATGTAGACAACGAGTCTCGGATGACTCAAACACGTGTTAAACGAACTGTCAAAGTCAGAGTGAAAAGTTATAATTCAGAGTCAAGTGGTCATATGCAGGTAGAACTTTGACCCCAGCTCTCATAAACAGTCAATCTAGGGAAACAATTTCTGAAAAGAGGGAAAGATTTAAGAGAGATAAATCATTGCATATGATCGTTCGAGTACCCAGATGACAGAAATCGCGAGTAACGGAGCTAAATTATGAGCGCGAGTCTTGCAATATTGTCAACAATCGACAGAACGGCGTCGAGCAGACACCTGGAATCGGACCTTTCTCGTGACCTGAGGCGGTCTCAGTTTATCCCAAAACAAAAGAGAGACCAATCGGGAAGCGAGAAAGGGGATGAAGGGCCAATCGGAAGTCCGAATAGTGGAAGAGAAAAACTATAAAAATCCGAAATCCGAGGTCAGGGGGGCTCTCCTCCGACTCCACGAAAGGTAGTGACTTCTCTTGTGGTGTGTCGTCGCAAAGAACTGTGAACTCCGCCGCTTTCACTTCCAGATCGTCCGCCTGGATCCGTGACCTCATCTCGTCCGCCCCGGGGCTACGACCGACGCCGAAGTTATCACCTCTCCTCAACGTCGAGAGAAGAAACTAAGGAAGGACTGTCGATTGTCGATGTAAGCATAAACGATAACCAATAAACGGCTTTCTTGTGTAAAACACTTGTCATCTTTTGCCTCCTCCGTCACAGCCCACATACAACCTTCCCTTAGGTCCATCCTGACACGGGATTAATAGATCCCACCTAGGAGACGGCAACCTTACACAGGTGCCAGGAAGTGGGGTTCAAGCCCCCTATCTCCCCCGGATCGGCCATCTTACACTGATCACATAATATAATTGGAATTCTTATTCGTTAATCATAACTTTATATAATGAAATATATCTTGATAAATAGAGTATGTTTAATTAACATATTTTATTACCTTCTTCAATGCCATGTTCTGCATGGGGTTCCTGACCTTCATGTTGTGTAGAGTTTGAATGAGACAATCTAAAAAATAATTAAAAGCATTAAAAATCTATGTAATAAATTATCCTGAGTAATAAATAAATAAATAAACACAGCAAGTCCTCACTTATTGTTGTGTAGTTATAACATTGTTGAGGAAAAATCAAAGTACATTTATAATCATTTACAATTACTGCTGTTGAATTTTCTGTATAAACAGTAAAATTTATTCTATAAGGTAAAAATTAAATGCTAGAGGTTTCAAACACAATCCAATAAGAATAATATAACAAAATTCTTTTCTCAAAATCTGGTTAATATATCTTTATTGTTCCTTGGATTTTGGTTATTCATGATATACTTTAATTGATCTTTCTCGTTACCACAGAAACTAACGGGAACGATCAATTAAACTGGTTAATAAATTTTGCATTCAGTATACTTTCACCTTTTTCAAATGAAAAACCTAAATTTAAATTAACAACACATTAGACATCATTTAATGTGCCCTGTTTTCATTCAGCATTTTAAATTTGTACAACACCCTTTATAGTTTGTTGGAATCACTAACTGTTTGTTTTGAACTGCATGGTGTAGGAGATGTTCCTTACAATTTTCTCTTTGCAAACATTTTTGCCATTTCTAGCAATGAGGATTTAGCCCCTAATACCACTCATCATAACTGATTCCCAAAATTTGATAATAATTATCTTACTTTCTTTCTTTCAGTACCAATGAAAGCAAATAAGGTTTTACTTTGTTCTGAGTAAAACCTTATTTGCTTACATTAATCTTTCTTAAATATGGTAAGTATAGCTCACATTTCAGTCTTTCATATTAGAGGGTTTTGATTATTTAGCAGCTTGGTGATGTTTATATGACCAAAAATATATAAACAAGAGTTATGTTCTTGCCATATCCTTTAGTATATGATAAATCTGATTTTATTATATGCCATTTTGTTTAACATCCCAATTTCCAAGAGCCTATTGACAATGTTAAGTGAAGACAGGCTACATACTCAAAATTCAAACCGAAATTCTTGAAATTTTGAAAAAGAAAAATAATAGTTAATATAAATAATAGTAATTTTGTTTACTTGAAATATAGATTTATATTACAGCTATATACAAAGACAGACAGACACACAGTATTGTTCAAAAGTATGGAATAACCCAACAGTTTTCAGTAAGTTTAATCATTTCTTAAAGAAGCAGTATTTTAACCTTTGTTATATCTTTTCAATAACATTGATAGGCTATTGCTGTAACATTCCATTAAGGTTACATCAATCTGGTTGCATCAGCACAACTGTCTATTGCATCATGCACATAACATGTCATATTTATGTTTAAGCTGCTTAATGTGCACTTAAAAGTTGAAAATATATAAAATAACAGAAAAAGAACTATTGAGGTATTTGAGAAGGTAATTTGACAACCAAAATTTCTTTAGTTGCTCAATGTACTGTTGTGAAGAATCTCAACAAGCTAAAATGAAAAGGCAATATGCATGATAAATCCCAATGTAGAAGATCAAGAGTGTCTCCAAAGAGAAGAGATGCTATTCTAGGAAGAATGCCAAAAATACAGGTTTACAACTTCAGAGTAAAGAAAAAACAAATGGACAGTATTGACAAGTGTTTTCGTAAGTACTGTTACCATTTGCTGAAGATTTTGCAGACTGGAATTAGAAGTCCACAAAACAAAAATAAAACCATTATTAACTGAAAAAAAAGCTGGTGAGAGTTCTTTCATCACTTTCTAAGCACTTGAACAAGAGGTTAAGGGAATTAGGAAGAAAGTCTGATAATTTTCAGGTTATATTGATAATTTCTAAAAGTTAGAAAAAAGAATTTTTAGAGTAGGGTTCACCCCTACCCTAAAAGTTCTAAATACCAATATAATAAGTAAAATTTTCATTAAGTCTGACACCATACTCAAGATATGAGCCCTAGCCCCTCTATCTCTCCTCCTTGACTTATAATCTCCAAAAAGTAATAGCATCAATACTATACATATATAGAAGTACTCCTGACAAATTTCAAAATTTCTGGTCCATGGATCCCAAGATAAAAAGCAAACTACAGGTAAACAAACATGCACACAATTTTGTTATCCCCTTAGAATTTTTGGAATCAAGGTACCTTAAAATATCAAGAAATGAAAAAACCCTGGAGGGTCACAATTTGACTGATTATAACACTTTCCTTCTATTACTTTAACAGCTAAAAAAGTAAAAGTGAAAAAGAAACATTATGAATAGGTAAAGAAGTACAGTGATGAACTGTGGACAAATAGTGAAAGGAATGTTCTCTGATGAATCATGCTTTCAGTCGTTCAGCAACAGGCACTCTCTTGTTAGGACTTATAGCGAAACCTATCAACCAGAGTGTATACCAGTCTGACTGGTATCACGAGTCAGGGCTACATCTCATTTAAGGGTTATAGACAACTGCACTTTATCAGAGACATGACAAATGCTGCTGAACACGAAGATGATATATGATATCAGGTAGTGTTGACTGGGGAAAAAAAAACAACTTTGAGGGTCAAAAATGGCTGTTCTAGCAATTCTTGTCACTTTGTCACATAAGCAAAAAGGGAAACCATCACATGTTTTCCCCTGTGATATGCTGAATTATTGTCATATTTTGTTGCTTTATGAATAAAAAGGGCACATTTCATGAATTAAGCATTAATATTTTAGACTGGTCCAAGAACCACCAATTTAAATCCTATTGATAACATCAGGGCTATATTAGAGAAGGTAAAAAAACATATTCTGAAACAAAATAGGACAAAAAGAATCATCATCAGTACTTGGCCAGCTCCTTAGGCTATCCTTAAAGCCAGAGACAGTATTGAGGACAGTCTAATATTGCTACTTTAAAACTAATACAAAACTGAAATCTCATTCATTGTTGTCATTTTATTATGCTACTTCTGTTTAACAAACTCATACTGTAACCATAAAAATAAGCCAGGTTTTTTTTTGTTAAGACAGTACTACATTCATTATTCTTGGTACTTTTTATCTTTTAATGTATTAAATGTACAATAAACAGGATCTTGGATAAATCCAAAATCCTGTTTATTGTACATTTAATACATTATATTTGGTCTAAAAAGTCAAATTATTTTCAAAACTTCATTATTTTAATAAGAAACTACAATACTTTTTAAAACAGTAACTTTATTCCATACTTTTGAATAGTACTATATTTACATATTATATATAAATTATATAGTTTATATATAATATATATATTTGTATAAATATTATATATAAATATTGCAGTAAACTCTCTAATGACGAATCTCCATAATACGAAAAGCTCTAATGAACTCTTTTTTGGGGGGGATTGTTGGAAAACACCTCTAAGTAGTAAACAGCATGATGCATCATATTGGTCAAGATATCATTTATGCTATTTCCAAATTCTGCCATACCACTGTGATCATGTACTTCTCACCAACTTGTTCCCACTTCCCATTGTCTTTCCATCTACATCTATGTATGAATCAGTGCCTGTAGAAACAGTACATGAAACTTCTTCCCACCTATCACCTGCTCAATCCCTTGCCTCATCTGCAGTCATGCCTGAACTTTCTCATACTGTATATCTGGTAAAATTTTTGTATTCATCATCACTTGTATCGTACATACATCAATTGCAAGGTTAAGGTTGTATAATTACAGGAATGAATAAAAACACTGTAAATCATAAATTTCATTACTATATATTGTTATTCAGTTGTTACTAACTGCAGTATTATCATTCTTGTACTTAGACACTAACAGTAAGTTCATCTCTACAGACATTGTCAGAATGCTACAGATATGGGCATGTGGATAAAATGACTCTCCAAGTAAAGAATACTCCAAATAATGAACTATAGAAAATTTGGTCTCCTGAAATTCATTAGAGAGTTTACTGTATATGCAGAAATTCTTTTGTAATGAAAAATATTTTTGTATTTTAAGAAAGAATATAAGAAGTGACAAAAGTTCCAATTGATTAAATTCCATCGTTAACATATCTTTATATTCAAACACAATGTTCATTTCTGAGAATATTTAACATTTCTACAATTATAAAGCAAGGTTTAAGCTGTCACTAGTTTTTTGCTAAAATGCTATAAGAATTTAGATTTAGCGACAACTTTTTTGGCACATTTTGCCAAAAAACTAACATTTTCCAAGTGGTTAACTATCGATGGGACAATATCAAAATTTCTCCCAATTTTGATTCCAATTCTTTTGAATACTTTCCAAAGTTTATTTTAGTTTAGAAAAATTAACAATTTACATTACAAACACATACATTCATTAATTAATAAACATTGAACTAAGAATGGAAATTGATTGGAAAATCCAGAATCAATCTTTTGAAAGAAACCTGAAAATTCTCCATTTATATGTAATTTTCTTTTATTGTGTAGTAGAAAATTTGTATTCTTGTTGCAGATAAAGTTGATATTGCAATGCTACCCCCAAACAAATTACAGCTAATTCCTTTTTACTAAAAAAAACTTATCCCACCATGTCATCTAAGGTTGCCATCTTTGAAAACTTTTTTGTTGGATAACACAATGACTAAAGTAATGAGCAAATGATTTTCTTTTTTAATGCATCTCACAATCGGCACACCTCATAAATCCATCATATTTAACACTAAGTGAGGTTTGGCAAACGATGCAATGAGCCAAACAATCATCAGCATCATCACAAGTTAACAAAGTTTTGAATTCATTCATTTGAGCCAGGTTTTCCTAAATCTACAACTGCATGTACTTATTTGAGAAGAAGAAGAATCAAATGAATGCCTAGACTGACTCATCTTAAAAAATCAACTTTTAAAACTCAAAACTGCAGAAAATTTAGCTTGAGAAACAGCTTATATTTTTTTTTCAGCAACACTTTAATTCCTATAAAAGAACATTTTCGACCACTTTTAACAGGTCTGCATCAGATTTAACAAAAAGATTTGAACTGTGTTCTTAAGCAGTGCGAATCTTCTTGTTAAACCTTATACAGACCTGTGAAAAGGGTCAAAAATATTTGTTTAAACAAATGTTTGACCTTTTATTATTTATAATTATAATTATTAAATTTATTAAGAGATGGTGTCTAACACTTTCCTTTAGTACCAAATTGTTTCATAATTTATTAGTATTATAGCCTGTATCTAGCCTGATGACATACAGCATTGGTTGGCTTGTAGTTATTTGTTTAAACAAATTGTTGCTGAAAAAAGTATTTAAGGTGTTGTTCAAGAGTTTTATCATTATAAGTAAACATACTAAATATTAAAAATAATTTTATATGATATTTTGTCAATTAAAATATAATTTTGTTTATATTTTAAACTGTTTTGTTGAAACTTAAATATTTTTGTCAATTGCAGGTCAAACCAACCAATACTGGCCTGGTGGCAACCCTAACATCACCTGATCTCTTCTAAAATGGGACAGTTAATACCAACCAAATGCAATCTCTCATTGCTCAGACTATGCAAAAGAAATGTCCATCTTGACAGAAGTCACCCTGTCATATATTCTGCTTTGTAAATGCCAATTGGAAACAGTTGATGTAAAAAATGTCAGCAATTTAGTAAACATCTTCATAAATGGCCCCCGAAAATGGGAATTTGATTTTCATTCAGCATTTGTTGCCTGGTGTGAATCAAAACCAAGAAGAATTGTTCAATAATGTATGATATTTGTGGGTTGTAACAACAGATTTATGGTAATATTAGTACTGAGGTACACTGTAATAATTTACAGTATCTATGAGAATAAACAAATGTTTAAACAATAATGTATTGTGTATTGTTCTGGGCAGCCTTGCGAATGAGAAATGTTAGCTACAGTTTCTCAATTTTGCCACAGAAAATTTTTTCCCAGCTTAAAACCTGATAAAAAACAAAAATAAAAAATAAAAATACATAAAATAAAACACATATTAATTTCTTTAGTTCATCTTTTGATCATTTAAATATTAAAAGTATTTGTATTGACAGAATACAGTTAACCAAAACAAGACATGAAAATATTCACGACTGTTTCAAAATATTGATTTTTCACTATTTAATACATTAATATTAAATTTTCTCAGAAGTAGATATACTAAATTTTATCTATAACAGTATCAAATATAATGTAAAACTCTACTTATAGAAACTAAACAGTCCAAATATTTCATATGAAAAGTGCCTGTACAGATATATAAGATAACACAGATTCACAATTATGTTTACTCAAACTATTACAGTTAAATAATACTATTGATAAAAAGTTCCATAAATAACAATTTATCATCATTCAAGCTGTTTTTGAAGTACTAAACAGTACAAAACACTAATTACTATATATATGTAGTAATAGAAGTTTAAACATTAAATGTGCAACTTTTTCTGTCTTGCATCTCAGTAAAGCAGTTTTATGATATATATATATATATATATCATATGGCAAGTACTTATGTATACACATGATTATTTGCTGAATATCAGTTTGTTGTGGAAATTAAAAATGTTTGTCCAAGACTCATTCTCTTTGGTTTAGCACAATATATCAAAAAGGAGTGGGAAACAGCAAATACTTGATATTAGTCAAGCAAAGTCACAAATGAATCAGCGACACTACGTAACGTTAGCCAAATGTTTGCTCAGCATTTGGCAAGTACCGAATATGTGGAGCCACCTTAATGAAACAGATAAATTATTGTTGTTTATTACTCCATTCTAACAAAAGTTTTAAAACTTGGAAATTAATTTTCTCTCTTGTAAGTACAGTACATAGCATTATAGCCCAATTATTAAAAAATTAAAATAATAATTAGCCAAAAAAACATCACTGAATTACACTAACTTAATTGCAAATTTTGATTGCATTTAGTTGCATCATTAACAATAAGATTAAATAATTCAGGTTTGTTAATAAATAAATTTACAGATTTCAGCATAAACAATGATCTGAAGAGAGAGTCAAGTTTGCAACTCTTGCTTAATTCACAAATTTCTTGCTAATCTTATCCTCCAAATACTCAGAATTGAAGTTCTTTCAGACAGACACACACACACATATATATACACACACACACACACGCACACATGCATGTGTGTGAAAGAACTTCAATTCTGAATATAGTCAATTCCGATTATTAGCTCGGTCGGTTAGTAGGACATGCTACATATTAAGACAAAACATTCAAGAACGGAATCAAATCCTATAACTATAAACCACGCCTTTTAGTAGCCCCAAAAAGCTCCGGTCCCAATGCCATGTTATTAAGCAGAATCAACTCTATTTGGATAAGGTTGGCATTTAAAGCATTGTTAATAATGAACAATATTAGTTCAATATTTCTTGATTGTAACTCTCTTAACAGTTGAAATAGCTTTTAATAGCTCTGTAAAATATTGATAGATAAATTTTGTAAAATATTTTCAAAATCTATCTAGCAATATTTTACAGAGCTATTAAAAGCTATATATATATATTTGTTTGGAGATGCAATTTAAAGCAAATCAAATTCATAAATTTTCAGTTTTTATAAACACACTTTCCTAAATGCCTAAGTTAAACAAGAAATATTCATATAATTGAAAAAAAACACAATATTTGAATTTTAAAAATGAAATAAGTAAATCCATATAATTACTACTTTCCAATTATTGTTTACTTTCTGCTTGTTTGTAGGTACAAATCAATCTTAAAAGTTTTTGAAGTTAATGGAAGATATTCAGATTTCCTACAACATTTATTAATCACTTGCATTAGGCATGTTGAAAACAGATTATTAAAATCACTTTTGTTAACAATTAACATACTACTGTTTCTATAGAAACAAGAATAAATAAGAATATATAGAAGTGAACTGAACTAGAAACTGAATACATAAAACTGAGATAAGAACTGAAAATTTGAGAGGCAGAATAATGTAAAATAAATTCTATTTTATATTAATACCTTATACTTTTCTGCAATTATCATATAAAGCTATATACTTAAATTCATGAAAAATCTAACAGAATTAATTAAATAATTAACTCCTAATTTATTTGCAATCTAAAAATGTGTTACCGAACAGTTTATTATAATGAAATTAGTATAAAGTTTTGCAATAATAATAGTTTTTCAAGTGATAATTTTGATAGCATAGTATTCTATGTATCAATCAAGCAAATAATCCAAAATATGGAAAAAGACTGCATCCAGACAACAACCGAGAAGCGATCCTTTAACGTCAATTAAAAGCTACGAACGCTTTGAGAGAGAACAAAGAACATTCCTTAGAATTTAGGTTGTTAAGTAATTCTTCACAGAATTTAAAAACTGTCATGACAACAACATTCATTTCATATAATTTAAATCTAGCTGGTTAAACTTCTCCATTAAATCTAATTATTTGATCACAGAATAAATTTCAATAATTACCTAATTAAATGTTGTCTAAATTTTACTAATCACCTTTAATTAATTTTAATTTTAAGTCTTAAAATTAAAAGCTTTTTTAAGCTTTTATTTTAAACGATTTTTTTCAGTTTTCTTTTTTACTTTTGATTTTTAATCAGAATTTATTATAAAATGCCAAGCTTTTAAAACTTAATAGGTTCAATGTAAATATAACATCTAAAAATCAATTCTACCTTTTTTTTTTTTAGCAAAAATGATGTTAAATGATAAGTTTTATTGAATATGAAAATTACTATGTGGTAGTTTTATCCAGAAACTATTCATCAAGATATGCTTTTTTTTATCTAGGGATATGCATTTCGGGCATTTTACCCTCCTCTTCAATCTAATTTCTTAAGAAATTCATATTTAACATTACATTAAATTAGTATTTTGTAACATTTAAATTCTTTTTCTACATTATGATTTACAGTAGAATTATTTCTACCCTTTTCTTTGTTTTCTATTATGACACTTAAAGATAGTTAAAATACACATCAAGTTCTTAAAATATTACAGTTTTGCAAAATTATTTCTATTTTGCAATAATGAAAGATGTGTATATAACTGCATCAATTTTATTGAATACACAAGTAAAAAATCCAGCAACGAGTTGATTAACTTTGCTGGCAACATTTGATGGCACTATCTGCTACGATATTTTATTATTAAAAACTTTTTATATTTTTAACTATTATAAAATGGCAAAATAATTAATTTTGAGGGTAGGGATGGGTTTTACAAAAAAGTTTTAAATGCTAATAATGAGTAAAATCACCATTAAGTCTGACCCTACTGGAGATACACATGACCTCCATTATCTCCCCACCTCTTCGACCTTTAATCACCAAAATTTAATCAATCCCCCTAATATACAAACCTCCCTGCAAAATTTCAGAATTTTCAACAAAATGCACAGGATTTATTAAGTTTCAAACAGGATGAACAAAATCATGCCCCCTCCACACCCCCCTACATACAGAAAAAAACCACAATTTTTTTTGCATTTCTCAACATTTCAAGGTCCCAATTCCAAAAATGAAAAAACTGGGGGTTCATTTTTTTTGACTGATTGCCATACTTTTCCTCTGTTATATGTTATGTAACAGTCAAGAAAGTAAAAATGGAATGAGTGGAAAAACTATTTTTCCCAAAAATTAATTAAATGTAATTTATTTTTTTTATAATAATTTTGTTTTCATGATTGCACTCATTAAACACGATAATTTCCAAAAATTATTAGTCAAAACTTAAGAATACTTGTTCATTTAATTATTATTACTTATAACAAATTTCTTAAATAGTTTTAGGCTACAGAGATTGATTCAGCATCCTTATAGTTAATTCAGGGTGCTTTCTTTCATAATTTCAAAGATTTCTGGATGTTTTGTCCCTTCAGATATGCTGTGCTTTAGATAAAATGTTTTAGGTATGTTTCATTAAGTTTAACTTCTACTTCCAGGTCAGAGGCATAGATGGATAGTTCTGTAACTGGCTTTCTTCTATCAATGGTATAACTATGCTCTTTCAGTCTATTAACTAGTATAGTGAGCAGTTGGGGCTCCTATGTATTTTAACTCTCTGTAATGAAATCTGTAGTCTCTGAGTGGAATTCTATATACCCTCAGGATTCTTATCCTTGACACCTTATACTTGTCATTTTGTAGAAACCTGTAAATCAGTATTTTTTCAACCTTTTTTTTTTTCATCTTGCGGCACACTTGAACTTATAATTAAATTTCCGCGGGGGGAAATCACATGATTTAAACTTGTGTGTGTAAATATTCTATCGTCATATTACTTGCCACTTAACCTAATTCCTTTTGTCTATATTCTTTGTGAATTATATAAAACAGTTTTGTTGTTCCTTAAAATAGCAGCAGGTTACAATTATAGTTATTTAAATTGACAATTTTCATTTACACAAGAAAAGCAATTAACATTAAGTCTTAATTTGCATTTAAAAGTGGAATGATAATTGCCTTTAGAAATAGCGGGACATTGGGCAGGTTACTAAGTTAAAATAATTTGAACTAAATATGAACAATTATGCTATAGATACATTTTTTGATTTAAAGAAAATTTCATTTTAAATAAAATAATCTGGTGCTGCACACATTATATATTCATAAGCAGAATTATTTTTTTTACTACATTATGTATATGTTTATTTATTATAACAATGAAAAACTTGTATAATCAATTTAGAAGTTTTATTTGACATGTACACTTATTGTTCTTTGGGCTTCTTTCAAAAATAATTTATTTAATAATCTTCAGAAATTTTCGCAGCACACCAGTCAAAAATCACTGCTGTACAGTACATGGTCAGGTTTTGGCAGAATAACATTCTTAAGTAGGAGGTCCATATGATTTCTCTGTGGACACCAGAGAGATCTTTGCTTTGGTGTGTATTTCATGATTTTTTGGTAGCTATGGCTGCTGGTTCCAGGCATGGTGGGTGTAAATTGTTATCAACTGTCATAAGCTTTCATGGGTATCCATGTCACTGCACATTCAATACACATTTATCACATACTTAAGGTGACATCAGCCAAGTAGTATAAAAAACTTGTTTAGACCTCTCTCAAATGAAGGTAAAGCCAAATTTTTTATTATGAGCATATATATAGTAATATGTTTTGAAAGATCAGTTTAATAAAAATGCAAATTTGTGGACTGATTAATCTCTATTACCATATTTTATTTTCTCAGTTATTTAACAAATGATCAAAGAGATGTCCATTTTCATCTAAACATCTAAGTAATCAAGTAACAAAGTTGCAATTAATGGACTGCTCCATTTCTATTATTATTTTTGCACATACATTGCTTATTCTCTGCTCCGTATCTTTGTCATGATCAATTGTTGAAACAAAACTTGATTTCTTTTATAAAAACCCCATAGGAAATAACCAATGGTGTTACGTTCTGTGACCTAAGTGGACATAAAATTGGTCCTCATGTTCAATCCATCATTCTCCAAACAATTGTTTAAATTCACTTTAAAAATTAATTCATAAATGAGGAGTTTCAAGTTATTAACTTGTAACTCCTCATGTAAAATATCTCATATATGTACACTAACATTTATCCAGATGAAAAAGTTCTCTCTCCAACATTGCACAAATATCTGCATATGGTGCATTAGTTCCATTTTAATATTTACATTAAAAAAAAACAAATTCATTTGGAAGAGGAACATATAAATTGCACAGTAGGTCCATGGCAACATACATTTTTCTCATCCCTTATGAGTGCAAGGATAATGGAATGGAATTGTTTTATGATAATTTAGCATAATGTACAAAGAATCTCTGCCTATAAAGGATAAAAATCAACATTGCATAAATTAATACAAAAATAATTACTTATACTTTGTTATAAAGCATGTTCAAAACAACCACTCATTCAGCGACAACATAAAGATGCAAACAATTGAGTGTGGCAATGTGGCTGACACTCAGCTGCAGAAAATGTCTAATTGCACATATGAGATTCAAGGGAAATTAAAGCAGTTCTGGAGAAATCTGCAATAATAAAATATAACAGCAGCTGTAAAAAAAATGAAGTAGCATCTTGGCTAAGCCTATAGATTTTAATTGGGAAATTTGCCAAAACGTGGGAATCTTGTTTTTAAGTGAACTTGAAATGTTCTTTACTTGTTACATACAGTGGTGATATTCGAAATATTTAACAAAGTGTTCACTAACAGAAAATTTTTCCTTAATTTTTTTTTTCACTCAAATGGTACATTAGCAACATTAGCGCAAAAACTGACCTTAAGATACCCAGATAAATAAAAAACATATATATTACACGCAATGATAAAACTGACATAACTACGTGGTAAGTCACGAACACCGACAAACAAAATGGAAGTTTTGGTTAGAAATAAATACAATACTTTTTCTTGCAATATATCTAATAATAGACAGATGTCGTCGTCTCTTGCAATACAATATCTTTTTTATTTTGCTGTTGATAGCCCGACATGTATTCTGCAGCTATCTTGTATTTTCTCGCACGCGTGGGATTGTGGGATCTCTGTCAGTGGATCTAGTTTCAAGAACTCTCTTGAGTCGGTTGAGATTGAAACGGTCAAGGAAGGTCGCACCAAGGCGAACAGGGTATAAGGCTCTAGTTTAGTAGTGTTACAGAGTATAATACGTATGTTTTAATATATCTTTTAAAAGAAACAAAACCACTGAGAAATGTTGTGTGTGTTTAACAAGGTTCAGAAAACTTTGAAAATGTTAACAACGGGTTCGGTGGGTTCGCACAGGTTTGGACCTGTGCAAACCCACTGAATATCACCACTGGTTACATAGCTACCTATTTACACAATTATACGATTGCAGTAGAGATGAATGGTTTCAATTATAGAACCACAGTTTCTATTGTTATGAAAAACTAAAACAGAATTTAAAAAAGAAAAAAAAAAAAATCAATTTTTATTTCAAAAAGGTTTTGTCACTAATGAGTGAAATTTCAGATTAGCTTGAATCAAAATTAAATATTCACCCATTCCCCATCTTTTTACTACTATTTACCTTTAACTGCTTTGTTGGAGTGTTTCTTAACATCAAAAATTAACAACCTCTCCCAAGTTCAGTCAAACCTCAGGTTACAAATGCCCGTTTACAAACAAAATTTTGAATGCCATATTTGCTCTGGTTGCCATACAATAACTCTATTTATAAACAAGCTACTCAGCAGAGCCAGCCACAAACAATCAGCTTCTTATACATCCTATGTTAAAGAAAGTCGACAGCCCAACTAATCAATGACAGGACTACTGATTCAGTAGTGGTGTTGAGATTCACCTCATGTCATTAGATGTAACAACACAACCTGCAATGACATTGTTATTCAAATTAGATTTCAACGTGCATGCAGGTAAGATACTACTTCCAATTTTCAATATGCCCCACAATTCAATTTACATCAAATTAATAAAATCCATGCTAATTGACACTTGCATAACATAAATGACATCCACAAATCCGTGTTTAAAGGTGCTTAACTCAAATTAAAATTAACAAAAATTTATTATTATAATATTAATTTTAGGTAGCCTGCTAATTAAAACTAAAAATAATTAAAACTCTGGGTGTTACACAAACTAAAAATAAAATCAAATCAATTTAAATATAATATTTCCAACAGTGTGGGTAAATTACTTGTCTGTCTTGATTGATTTGATTATATTTCATCCAGGCAGAATTGAATCTATCTATATTTATAGCATTTTGTAAAGTGTTAGTTTTGCTTTCTGTTGATGGTGATAGTACATTTTACTCTTAATATATACTGTACAGTATATAAAAAATAAATATCTATATAATATTATATTGCATATGTAGACATTTTAATAGATGAAATACAGCTAAAGAAGGAAAAAAAAAGAGGTTTTTGTTTTGGTGCCAGGAATGGATTAATCCATTTTACATTTTTTCTTGTGGGAAAATTTGTCTTGGTTTGAGAAGAAATCAGTTTCCGAACAACTTTTAGAAATGCATTAATTTCATAAACTGAGGTTTGACTGTACTTTCAGACTACTATGCCATCTTTAGGGGAATGCAACTGTAAAAATATAATTCTAGACTGTATAGTTCTAATTTAAATTCATTCCACTAAAAGATCCAAAACTTCAATGTTGCAACTATTCTAAAAAAAAAAATTAAACAGAATCTTTTGAAATTGACAATTAGTGCTCTCTAACCTTTTATTTCTAATAATCATTTCCATGACATGGGCAATGATTCTGAGTCCTTACTATTAATCATGTCTTTCCTTAAACATTCTTTATAAATCCACATCTTTTCTGCTTGATCTAAACCACTTTCTCTAAGCTCCTCTAGAATCTTTGTTCTCATCCATTTTATCTCCACAACTGTCTCATACACCAATTGATCTAAAACTATAGTGACCAAAACCTTTTCAATATCCTTTCTGTGTTTCTGGATCCTGGTCCCCAACAATTTTTTATGGCCTCTACATATAATTTCATTATGTTAGCTTCTCCTTTAATTAGTATATACATCATGGCCTTATCTCTTTTTTTGTTCTCTTTCATTTCTCAACTGATTGAACACACTACTATTCCTCTTAAAAACAATTTTTCTTTTCTGGACAGGTCTCTCTAGTATCTTGTATACATGGCTTGAAAGGTAACATATATAACACATTGAAACCAGCTTCTCTCTAGGAATGTTCTTTCTGCCGTTTTCCATCCTCTTTCTCCATTCTTAATTCTTTACACTAACCTCCTAAAACTCTCTCCAGACCCACAGTTTGGAAGAGATTAAAATTGCATTTCCCTAAAGTTCACTTCCATTTATATATGCTAACTCCTTGTTTAAAGTCTCTGTCTCCACATACTCCAAATATCCTCTCTATTAACAAAAGAACAGTATTAGAACACTAGAAACATTAAAGTTGTTTAGAACATTTAGTGAAACAAATTTAAATAAGAACTTGACATTCTAGAATTATTTTTTACAGACTAAAGTTGCATTCCCTTGAAGATAGGCATAGTAACTCCAAAGTACTTGAGAGATCATCAATTTTTAATATTAAGAACATCCCAACAAAGTAGTTAAAAGTAAATAATAATGTAAAGTTGGAGTTAATGATGTATTTTTAGAATTTCTGAAAGTTTAAAATAAGGCATTTTATTAAAAGTATCTTATCCTGTTATTAATCCATATTTTTGGAAAGCAATGTGATCTGAAAAGGGAAAAAATCATTTATTTATTATTCATTAATAAATCCTGTTACAAAATTATAAATTTATTAAAGTTTTTCCTTAATAAATATCCTGAACTCAAACATTTGTAAAAAAATGAATAAAAATTTAATCAGAAATTACCTTTCTTGTTACAAATTAAAGTGTTTAAATGAAAATTGAAAAATTGTAAATGGTACGAAGGGAATAATCATATCCTGAACAGCAGAACTTTTAGAAAATCAAATGTTTTTAGTCTATGTGACAGACCTTCTTTAGCACATGTAACTATTCTAAATTGAACATGAATTGTTAACTGTCAAACTAAACAGTGTATGTCATACTTTCAACAACTCTAGCTTCAAACATTAAATTCAAGAGAAATTTGACCCAGAATTCGAACAATGCTTCTACATTTGAAATGCATGCACAGAGAAAAATTGCACTCACTTTGTATTAAATACCATCTGTTGTGTTTCCAAGTTGTTTCTCACTCTCAATGTGAGAGCATCTCTTGCTGAAAGGAGAGTGGGTACCACAGCCATTTTATTTTTGTAAGAAACTGTTGAATAGCGATAGCTGTGAGAGCAGGAGCTTGTCATGATGAAACAACCAGTTCTGAGCTCTCCAAAGATCTGATCTTTTTCATCTGACATTTTCATGCAGGAGCCTCAAAGCATCCATGTAAAAATTTTCATTCATAGTTTGACCTTGTGAAACAAATTCTCAGAGAATAATTCCCTCCCTATTGAAAAAAAACAATGAGCATGTTCTTGAGATTGAATTTAACTTGATCTGCTTTCTTTGATCTGGGTGAACCACGATTTTTCTACTGAGTCGATTGTCGTTTTGTCTTGGGGTCATAGCCATAAATTCATATTTTGTCTCCTGTATTCACTTTTTTCCTGTTGCAGTCTTACCAAGTTTGAAACAAAATTTCACTCTCACACATTGTTCCTTAAAAGAATTCATTTTACAAAGCAATGAAAGTAACAAATTGGCAAAAACACGGATCTAATCTAAATAGCAAGAAACAAAAACTACATAAGATAATAGCACAAAATTTGGTGGGAAGATAAATAACAATGTCTATTACAAATCCTACTTTGTGGAAGTTCAGCACATGGCCAGCTGATTGTAGCATCATATCACCAGTCCTGAAACTTTTTGACTGCACTTTGTATATGCCTTAAAAATTTTCAGACAAGTTATTGGTCAGCTTAGATTCAAATGTTCATAAGCATGTACAGTAAAATCATTCAATTTCATGTTAATATTCCAATAGCTTGAATGTACTTTATCTGAAAATGGGATCTAATATCCTGAAAAATGCCTAATTTAATTAAATATTTAGACTGTTAATGCTTTTGAGTTTTCCTTTCTAATATCCACATTAAATGCGTCAATATAAAACAAGCTATTTATAATTCTATTCTTTTTTATTTTAATTGAAATACTACTATTATTTTACAAACTAGAAATTCTCCCGTCAAGCATGACGGAATACTTTTTATGAGAAAGTAGAGATTGAAGAATTGAGAAGAGTAGCTATTTCAAAAAATTCAAGAATAGTTGCTAATATTTCTACAAATTAAGTAGTTTATACTAGCTTGATGTTGTGATGCTGTTTTTACAGTCCTTGACAAAGCCATTCTTACTCTATGTTGCTCAAGTTAGACTTCATAGCCTTTAGGGGTCTCGGTTGTTCTTATTCTTTTAAATCTAGAATTTACCCAACCAATTTTACTCTTACACTTTCACTTAGACTCTTTTTTTTTTTTTTTGGACAAAATAGGGAGTCTTTTTAATTCCACATTGATAAAACAAAGATGAATTGTATATACATTAGTTACATGAGCAAAAACATTTTCTAAATAACAGGCTTGTTAGATCATTACTTCCAATTGCATAGTAGATCATCATGTTGTCACCATGAAAAGTTTTTTCAAAAACAATTTATTATAGAAGTGATACAATGAGGCTATCTTTTTTTTAAAGTTTAAATTTAACAAAGTAAATTTAAAATACATCATTTGCCAAAATTTTAAAAATGCAACTTAATTAAGGGAAATTCCCTTGTCAAACAAGAACTAAATGAGGTCACTGACATTACTGCAATGTAAGTGCTGTCACTGATCTGAAATTGATAAAATGTTTTTCTAGAGCAAAGTAAGTAACCTATACTTTGTCAGAACATAATGAATATAACCAAAATTTCATCCGAATTGGACAAAAATTGCAGGAGTGATAAGGAATTCACACACACATGACAGCTTTTATATTAGTAATAACAAGTTCATTCAAATAATAGCAAACAATTATTGCTTGCTATTATTTTAATTAACTTGTTATTTTGATTTAATTGACTTATCCGCTTTAAAACTAATTATTAGTTTCAAAAGATTCATTATTATAAAAATAAAATAAAACCAATTTAATAAAGTTTTCTATAAAAACAGGTTAAATTCAACAGACAGTTTTTTTTTTGTAAAAATCAATGTTTTTATTCATCCAATACTTAATATTTAATTTTGCTGTAATAGTTTAATTTTGAAACATATTAACAACATGTTTTTTAAATAAAAATATACTGGCTTCATAATTACAAAGCAGTTCTATATAAGTTTTTGAAAGCTTATATTAAAACTAACTTTAATTGATATATTATTAGTGAAATTCTTCTTGATGAAGTCATAAATATACCATCAGTTAAACTTACCTGTAATTGTTTTTCAACTTGAATAATCTTCCTACTGTATGTTTTGTCTGAACTTTTTTATAGCATACATACATAAATGTTTATATATATACTATTTTATTATATTACTATCATTATTTATGAAATTTAAATGTAATTTCTTTAGTGAAAACCAAAATATGAATATAAATGAGATAGTAACTAATATATAAATATCTCAAAGCCCAATATTTTTAGTAATAAGAAATATTTCTAGTAATATGCAATAATAGCCTGATTTAATCTGGTAATCATTTGGCATATTGATAGTAACTAATATCCATGGTATATTATATTAAAAAATTACATATATAAATTTGTCAAATCGGATAATTTATATATACTATTTTTAAATACTCATAATGTTGATAAAATAAACACTATTATGTTTAATTTTTTACCCATACCTTGGAACCCACACTGGTTGATTTAGTCCTTCTGTTTTTCCTGAAGGAGTGTTTTTCAGCTGCACACTTTTGCTATGCTGAATTGCTTTTTTAATTTCACGAATAGCTTCTGAAACCATCTCTCTCTTATACCTATCACTTTCCATAATAGGTTCTTCTGAATATTCTTGACTATAAGCAGTAAGACTAGGGCTTAATTCTACTTGTTTCTGAGCTGTAAATGAAAATACAATAATAAAAATTAAGAACTTTTTTCCAATTAAAAAAAAATTTATAATTTTATAAAATTAAAAAATATTTAGCATCAGCAATTAATTGATTCAGATGCCTTTTTAATGATAGTATCATACAACTTTTCACAAACTGACATACTAATTAATATTCATTGATTAATATAAAATGTTCATTATTGGTTTCAATTTAAAAAAATCTTTCTATACATTTCTACATTAACTTTATTTAAATTTTGATAAACATGAATGCTCAACACCATTGGATCTTAATTCAAATTGTAAGATTTTTTAAATAGCATTTCAAGATTACAATAAAAGAATTTAAGATACAAAGATAAAAATCTATGGGATTAAATATTCAATTAGATTAAAAAAAAGCTGGTGAGTAATCTTGCACAATTTTCCCAGCAGTCATATTTTATAAAGTAATGTGTGGTGTCATCTGTTATGATATTTTATTAAAAAAATAATTTTTATATTAATCATAATGAAAGAGCAAGCGGCTTATTTTTGAGAAGTAATACTGAGTTTTTAAAGAAATTGTAAATGCTAATAATGAGTAAAACTAAGTCTGACACTGCTCATAAGACACATGCTTTCCTCTATGACCTCATCACTTTAACTTTTAACTATCATAATTTAAAAGCCCCGTACACAGAAACAATCATGCTAAGTTTCCAAAAGTTTGGTTTATCCAATCCTGAGATAAAAAGCCAAATACATGATGCCATGTACTCATACACAAACTTTTGTAAGGTTTCTGTTTTTCATTTTTGAGTTCCTGTAGTGTCAAAATGTCGAGAAATGCAAAAACTGGGGAGGAATCAAAATTCAATCAATCACCAAAATTTCCCTATTTTATATTCTATAACAGCCAAGTAAGTTACATCAATAAAAAGCATGCTTGATGAGAGTTATTAACTGATTAGATCTGAATGTTTCATAAATTGTAAAAAAAGTATAGAAATTTGAAATATTCCTAATATAATATATTCATCTTAAATTTAATAAAACTGTAAAGAGCATTACTGCATTCTAGAAAAGTTATGTTTATTAAATGTCAAAAAAGTGCATACTGAGAATTTTTTTATTCCTTCTTTATGAAAACTAAAAATCATTTATCAGTACTATAAAAATACTTGAGTTTTACAATCATTTTGTGTTCATTGTCAAAACAATATTTGAAAATTAAATAATAAAATGCAGTAATATTTTATATACATACATATATATATCAACATCCCGATGCCTGATGTACTGATACTAATCCAAACTCTTGCCATAATTATTATTATTAATTTAGATAAGAGATGGCACCTAATGTCTACCTCTAGTACCAAATTACTTAGTATCTAATTATTAATTATAGAATAATAACCCAATTAATTATGAGTTTGGATTAGTAATACTGTACTTTAAAAAATACTTTAGTCATTAAATTATTATAATAATAATATAATACTATAATAAAATATTGCAATTGAAGAAAGCTAAGTAAATTTTATCACATTTATTCACATTAAACAAACAATTTAATGAGTCATAAAATGAAAATTTATAATCCTCAAAAAATATGGCAAAATTGTTTTGATAAGTTATGAACATTGAGTTTCAATTGTTTTTATAAGAAGCAAATATCTGTCTGCAGAAGAAATTTTGGGCAGTTCTTGTAAATTATCCTGTTTAATTTTGTAAAAAACAAAATGTTATTCAAAGTATATTTACATGAACATGACAAGCTTTCGCTTTTCAACTATTTTGTTTTTTTTACTGTAAAGTGAATTCGTACTGCAAAATTTTAAATGTGAACAGTATTATCCACTTTATTATAAAGGACCTGCTTGGGTGACATTTACTTACCTCAGTCGGTTGACAGAAGTATTTAAAAAAAAATTACTTTAAAAACCTGACAACTCTAGTGTTAGTATTTTGACTGGAAATTTGGGAAAGTATTTTTTTGTAGGCCATATCTTGAAAACAAAGTGGATTTTGAAAAAACCTTTATAGAAGATTTTAGGCTTATTTATGACTCTAGAATCTATCCATAAAATATTGGCACAGTTTGATTACAGCCTCTATATATATAGAAAAACATTTAACATACAGATATTAAAGAACTATTGTATCTCCTTATTTTAATTAATTAATTTTGGAGAAAATAGCAGCTAGATTTAGTACAATACATTAAGAATAAAGTGTCTCATTCATCTAAAGATTAAACATTTATTAATATCAGATATTGTATTTTATTATGTGAATATTCATTATAAAATAATAATAATTACAAAATTCAATTAACAAATTAATTTAATTGATTATCTGATACACAGATATGATGATGTGTTAAAAAAGGATGCCGATTATAAATGCATTAAACCAAAAAGGTTAACTTCAATCCCAAACGAGAAAATTACCTTCAAAATATTTTTCACATTCATTCTTAATTTATTCTAGAGAAAAAAAATCAATTCTAATTAAATAGTAAAAATACTTTAAGAATAATTTATACGAACATAACCATGTTATGATTAAAACTCAAACCACTGAATCAGCGTGTTATTCTAGTCTTCCAGCCAGATTACTTTGTTAAATGTGGCATAACATACCACAGCTTCTATTTTTAGCAAACAAAATTTAACTAAAGATATCTTAAAAGCTTGTTTACAAAATTCTAGATGAAAAATAGATTTCATTTTGTTTGTTTTTTAAAAAGTATTATAAATTAAATGTTTCAAAGAAAAAACAATAATAATAAATATAATTTTGAAATGTCTCCTCATTTAAAAACATTGAGAAATGTATAAGAATAAATAACTAATAATCATGTATGATATATTATACTTCTAAAATTTCAATAAAAAAATATAAAGTATATAAACAATTATAGTAAATAGTAAAATTATTAGGAAAATAAATTAGTTACTTGTTCATGTTGGTTTAAGTGAAATAACAAGTTTAAATTTTATTAACTATAAAATTTTAATATTAAAAATTGAATAATAAAATGTTTAAATTATCAATAATCTATTATGAAATTAACATTTTCTAATTTTAAATAAAATCAATTTTAGCCAACAAAGAAATAGCTTAAAGCTATATACGGTAGAACCTTGATTAACTGAGGTTCTGTATTATCCGAGGCAAAGCCACAAATAAACACACTTTTCTTTTATTGTAATTCATAAAAAAAAGGTTTAAAACAATAACATGTATTACAAAATGATTTGTTTATGTTACCTTTTATCATTTAACTTCAATGCAAGACAAATCATTCATATTAAAATGTTATTCTTAAAACTATTGTACTTATTAGCTGTAAAGTGATGTAAAAATTGTTCTTCTTACAATTAAATTCAATAAGGTACAAAAGAAGCTTAAAACTAATATATAAATCTTTTGTATTCATAATTTGTACTGTGGTATGTGTTGCCAACCAGCCAGCATTGGGCCAACTTGATCAGCAATCAATAAAAAATATTAAGTATCAGCAAAACACTTTAAAATATAAACAAAATTATATTTTAACTGAAAAAATATTATAAATTGTGTTTTTAATATTCAATAGGTTTACTTTTAATAATAAAACAACTTTCTCATTATAATTATGAAAGTTTTCATTACAATTCGTAGATGATGCTGTAATATATTAAATATTCAAGCATGATCGTAATTCTAAGTAAAAATACCTGTTTGCACAGGTTGACTGCCATTTTACATTTTAAAAATTGATTTTTCAAGACTGGCCTAGATATTTGTCTGATTCTTCTCCTCCTTGAAAAAAAAAATGTTCACACAATTGTACATTTAAAAAAACCTTGCTTTGAGTAAATGAATTCAAAAATTTAACTTTTGGTGATGGTGATATTTGTTTAGCTTATTGCATCCCTTGCCAATCATCATTCAGTGTTAATGCAATGGAATTAAAGCTTTTAAAGGCATGAAGAATGCAAGAAGCATGAAAAAAAGTGCATCACATTTACCTTCTTCCTCTCCTTCCCAGTCATCACATCAGCCAGCAAAGCCAGTTTCCACAGATGGCAACTCTAGTGTGTAAGCGTATGTATATGTGGATATAATAATATGTCTATTCAAATCTCAAATTCAAACCATTACCTTTGACTAAAATTAAGTTACTATTATACACATTAATGTTATATATATAGTTTCTACATCTTAAATTACATAACTTTGTAATATTACATTAAAATTCATCGATTATCAGTAGCACCAAGTTAAATAAGTAATTATTTAACTTAGATGGCATCATACGATTTACAGAAATGTCAAATTATCAGATTACAAAGATTTGAAATAATGAACAAATTTGAGCTTAGCAAACTTCAATATGAGCTGGTTAATCAATCAAATGATAGTTAACAAATTTGCTAGAACTGTTTAGTGTTGATTACATCAGCCAACAGTATTCAGCGGAATGCGAGTGTTGACACTATGAATGTTATAATGGAATGGATCATTATCAACAGACGTGAGTGAAGCAGAACATAGAGGACAATAAACAGGTCATTATAAACAACCACAACAATATTAATAAGAATTAGATATAAAACTCACACTAGAAAAAGTATAAATTTATACTCAGTTTAATGGTATGGTATATTGAAAATAAACTTCAGATCTCTTCAGCAATCAATATAAACTGCAAAATCTTACTGACTGAAAAGGTATTATGAAATTAACAATTAACTGTAAAAAAAATTTTAATAAGTTTTGAAATGATGAACTGTAATGTGAGATTACAAGATGAAGTGTCCATAGTAAGAGGATCAAAGGCATTATTCTACCTTTGCAGGAGGAATACTATAATAAAAAATCTGAACCTGAGATGAAAGGTCTTGAAAAACATTTTGTCCTTACATGTATTTGACTCCTATAATCTTGTATTTGTTGTTTTCTGTTTAGACTATTTAATATGAAGTCATTTATATCAAAATAAATTTTACAAATTATCAAAGCAAATACAAAACATGATATAATTTGTTCTGATGATAAGAGATTTCAGTTATGTGCAAACATCCAACAGTCTACATATATGAAGTTTTTTGCTGAAAAGTTTTAATATTGTAGTCAGTCTTACACATTACATTCATGAGAAACTTCATATTACACATAGTCACCTATCTGTGCTAAAAAAGTCAAAATTATTTTATAAAACCAGAAACCAACAATTCCAATTTGATCTGTTATGCAATAGCATTGATTAACCACTGACTGACTGAATCGAGCATTGATTGATTTTAAAGCTTTTACAATTTTTGACATTAGATAAAACTAGTCTCAAAATAATTTACTTGTTACAAAGACAGCATCACAAGACTTTGTTTTTAACATAGTTCAAAGGTGAATTCAAATCACGTAATCAAATGAAGATAAATTATAATGGCAGAGAATGTAGAAAATCCAATCTTATCAACAATTTTATCACTTGAAGTAGAGTGAAATGTCAATATGCTTTGAGTTGCTGAATTTTGAGATACCATGTTTTCTTTAGAAGTGACAAATTGGTAATATTTTAAAAATTATTCTATGCTTATTACACAATAAATACTAATTTTTCATGCCACAATTTCAGACTCATCTTTTCTTGCTTCTATTTCCAAGGTTTAGAAGTATTTAGGACTTACAAAATTTAAACTTCTGGCTGTCAATATTATACATACCAATTTCTGACTGTCATGCATATTAAAATTGACCATTGCTTGTCTGTACCACTCTAAACTTTACAGTAAGGCTATATGTCAGTCACCTTTACATAAAATAAAGTGTTATTTTCTCACTTTTTAAAGCTTTTTATCTTATATATATACTAGATTTTCATTAAGATCTTATAGATTCCATGATTAGAACATTCTGTATGTAGAAAACAGAAATAATTGATAACCTACCATTATGTATTTTTAATTAATTACAATAATTAACAAATTAATAAATCTGTAGAAACAAAATAAAAGAAATATTTATATAATTTATTAATAGCATAGGCTGTTAGTTTAACAAGCAGGAATAAATAATTTAACTTTTACTTTATTATTTAACAGATGAAAAATGAATCTGACATTGTGTTCTTTACGAACTCTCATTCATTGTTTATGTCACTATTAGTAGAAGAGAAATTAATGCTAAGCTTAAAAAAAAGCATTAAAGAACCAAAAATTTATTATAATTATTTCCAAAAGAAAAAAATCAGCCTAGAGCAAATCCCATGACCCTGCAGAAATGTTGCAATTATGATACCTAGATCTCCATCTGGTCTCCACTTCCAGAACTACTAATTTAGGTATAACCATACTAGTCACTCATCATGCCAACTGTGAATTATTTTAGCACCCATGGCCCTCAGCCAGCTATCACTTTAACCTAAGTGTGGAGTAGCCCAATAATGTAGCAGATAGTTTGGCATTTACTGATAAATCAGACTTGTAGATTTGTTTATATATATATATAATAAAAATTAATCTAATATTTTGTATATCTTTAATTTCCTGAATCTTTTACAGATAAATTAGTAATTAGAAATTTTAATATATATAATAATAGGAGATTAATATCTAAATAAATCATAGATTTTAGTGTTCCAATTTCCTTCCAAGTATAGAGATCCCTACACGATCATTTTTGATCCTATGTACAAACCACTGTTTTCCGATCTGTGAGGTGCAAGACTATTGCAAGGTGGTGTGCAGCTTTTACCAAATTATCATTTTTTAATACAAACAAACAAAAAGTCAAATCAATGTTGAAAAAATGAATCAGAAAAATAGTTATGTCTAATTCACAACCCTCATCCAAATGGCTTGGTTACGAATGCTAAAAATCCATCCACACTCTTGCCGAAACGTCTCGACAAGAGTCAAACCACAGCGAACAATATACTTTATTAATAAGGTATATTGTTTTGTAGGCATTTATCTTCAGTTTAAAAAATATAAAAATGGAAGATGGCAACTTAAAATTGTTGAAAACATTTGTTTATCTTATTAAATGCTACATTTTTGCTTGATTTTCTGGAATTTGTAAAGAAGTACTGACATATAGAATTTACAACTGACATTTTAATCTATTTTAAGAATACCAATAACAAAAATAAATGAAAACATATTCATGCCCCCAAGGTTAACTCAGTTTCTTCAACATTGTTGAAGATCTACAAAAAAGAGTAGACATGTTTCCAGATTTATAATATGTAACTTCTCATAGGCTTGCCTATCAACCTCTAATATCATTAATCACCAATTATCTGTTCTAAAATACTGAATAAATTCAAAACTTTAGATTTCCCAGAAACCTTAAAAAAATGAGTTAATATGTTCTTGCCCCAAGGTCTTCAAATATCAAAACAATCTAATTTCAACATATTGAAAAATGATAGTATGAAGAATTTTTATTTTATTTCAAGTTAATATTAAAGTACATCAATGTTTTATTTTCTTGTAAAAAAATNAAAATATCTGTATATATATTAAATGTAATGGCATTTTAATATTTTCACTGATATGTTTGACAAAAACTAATTTTTTTTACAGAAAATAAATAAGGAAAAAACTCATTATTACATTTTAATAATTTGTAATTAAACATAAAATTTTCAACAACATTTATTAAACAATAAATGTCTTCATAATTTGTCCTTTCTACACACCTCAGGTTGACGCTGTCGTAGAATTGTCGAATTACGATGATGATTATTGTTTATTTTATTGAATACTTTGTTTTATTCTCATCCTGAACATTTTATAAATTTTTAAATTTTATTCAAAATTTATAACACCACATTTTTGTATATATAATCCATAGAAAATGGCTAGCACAAAAATAAAACCATTGCATAACCTACCCCTGTATATCCTGTATACATATAGTAGTCACTGCTCCATACTTTCAAGTTCAAAACTGAAATTTAAAATCAGTATATAACTTGCCCAATCAAACAGTGCAAACAAAGTTTTAGAGGTTTAACACCTAAAATTTGGGAAAATTAAACAGCATATTGTATATAATTTATATTTATTTTGTGCCTATTTAGTTCTCCTTAGTCTAGCATATTACTTTATATATCTATATTGTAAAAATTAATACACTGTAAATCATCATCATCCTGAATTAAATAATATGTTTATTCTTACAAATTAAACTGTTATGGAAAAACAATATTTAAAAAAAATCCACCCTTTAAGAATCCTATGCAAACAGGCCTATACCCATTTATATTGTCTTTAAACACAGATAAACCACAGGTTATACATACAAAAATATAGTAAATGGCTAATTACCACTATTGCATTTAAATAAAAATAAGTTACTAACAATAAAACAGTGACTAACAAATACATATAAATAATTAATTTCTATACAAAATTACTTCCATTTGATTCTTGTAAAAAAATTTAATTAATTTTCTCACTTCAATTTCTAATTTACTATTCTAGTCAATACAGAAAAAATATTGGAAATAATACACGCATGACTTGCCACTATTTTCAAATATCATTGTAATGAGAATTATTAAATTAAAATTATGCAGTAATGTGATTTTGCATCCTTATCCATTATATTTAAATAACTTTAATTTTTGTGAAATGTCTACAACATTTTTGGTTTATTGATTTGGAAAACAAATCTGTTCTTTACCCAGTTGCTAACTCAAATTATTGTTGCTAAAATTATAAATTTTTATCAATTCTAGAATCAATGTGTTATTCATGACTAAAAAATTCTAGCTTCAAGTGAACTATAGTAATATTTCATTTTTTTTATTTAAGGCAAATCTCTTTCAATACTTTTCCTAAGACAAAAAAAAAAAGGAAATCAAATGAATAATACAATTTAAGTTGAGATCTCAAATTCCATTAGATCTTTTATTGATTGCCACTATAAAGCAGTAACATAAATTATCATAAGAAAAACATGTAATAATTTAAATATAAACATCTGTAAGCCAGATAGTTATAAATATATTAAAGCCAAATGATTGCCAGGTTAGATCAGGCTATGGTATATAACTGCTACTATTAATAAATAAACACTAAGTAATTTGGCCTATAGGTAGGTGTTAGGTGCCATCTTTTATTAAACTGAATAATTGTAATTAAATTAATATTTAATTAATTAATTTAGAAGAATCTGGAAGAAAAGAATCAGCCTGGAGCAGAACTTGACCCACCACTGCTACATACTGTACTGTGCAAATGCATCACCAGTTACTCTACCTGTACATCTGTCCAATTTTTGCTTCCAAAACTATTAATTTAGATATAACTAATACTGGTTACTCACTACACGCTTTTCTTCCAGCACCTTCTAAATAAATTAATATAATTAAATTAATATTTATTTAATTATTAAATTTAATAAGAGATGGCACCTAATGCCTACCTCTAGGCAAAATTACTTAGCGTTTAATTATTATTAATAGTAATATAGCCCAATCTAATCTGGCAATCATTTGGTTTAAATATATCAGTAATAATTTAAACTTCCACATCATGAAACTCTTTTCTACATTGCTGTAAAGTTACGCTTTAAAAAAATTATTATAATTACTAAATCAATTCCTGTATTATTGCACAAATTGAAAATTTAAAAAACATAAACATATAATGTAATAATAATATTCTTATAAACATATTTTTATCCGTATAAATTAAATACAATTTAAACAATAAGAACAACTGATTTGTAAATCAGTCGTTTATTGAATTGCAATTTTGAAATCGTCCGTCTATCTGTCCATCCTTCTTTAATCTCAAGAATGAAGTTATATGAAAATTGAAACCAGATATGAAAAGCTTAGAGCCAAAGACCCTGATTTACTATATATAAACCACTGATCTTGACCATAAGTCAATATATATTTAAAATTATAATATAATTAAAAATTGCAGCCAGGCATTGTGACAATGTCTCAACAAGTAATTGCTCATTCATAAAGTATCATAATCATAAATTTCATAAATCATAAATTTCAGAAAATTATTTGGATATTAATTTTTATACATAAAATGAAAATTACAACTGTAAAAAAACTGAATTATTAAATTATAAACTGCTTGTTTACATGTTAAGTAAACCGTAATTTAAATTTACTAATTATTTTTTCACCGACGTAACTGAACTTGAAAATGTTGAAAAATACATTTAAATTAAAAACAATATAATAAATAATAACTCAAATTTATCATTTAGAACTTTCCTTACAGCAACAGAAATACAAGTTATATTGTCATTACAATATTGAAACCTGTATAATATTTTCTCGTATAATTTTGAAGAAAAAAAAAACTATTTCTAAATATTTTTATATATGGTTATTAAAATATTTGCAAAAATTAGATTATCAAATTAATTATGTATATTATTTAATATTATTTAATCAATCTTATTTATTTTATTTTGATTTGAAAACAGAATAAATAAATTAAAAATCAATCATCCTGTAATTTTTTTTAGTTTCAATTTTGGATGATAGAGCATCTTGCTTAATATAATTTTATTTAATAAATACATATTACAATTGATTTTAAAATCAATTATAATATGTATTAAATAAAATTATTAAATAAAATTATTATTATTATTATTGTTAGCAATTATCAAAGAGATACATTCTTTCAAAATATGTCTAAAATATCTGTATATATATTAAATGTAATGGCATTTTAATATTTTCACTGATATGTTTAACAAAAACTAATTTTTTTTACAGAAAATAAATAAGGAAAAAACTCATTATTACATTTTAATAATTTGTAATTAAACATAAAATTTTCAACAACATTTATTAAACAATAAATGTCTTCATAATTTGTCCTTTCTACACACCTCAGGTTGACGCTGTCGTAGAATTGTCGAATTACGATGATGATTATTGTTTATTTTATTGAATACTTTGTTTTATTCTCATCCTGAACATTTTATAAATTTTTAAATTTTATTCAAAATTTATAACACCACATTTTTGTATATATAATCCATAGAAAATGGCTAGCACAAAAATAAAACCATTGCATAACCTACCCCTGTATATCCTGTATACATATAGTAGTCACTGCTCCATACTTTCAAGTTCAAAACTGAAATTTAAAATCAGTATATAACTTGCCCAATCAAACAGTGCAAACAAAGTTTTAGAGGTTTAACACCTAAAATTTGGGAAAATTAAACAGCATATTGTATATAATTTATATTTATTTTGTGCCTATTTAGTTCTCCTTAGTCTAGCATATTACTTTATATATCTATATTGTAAAAATTAATACACTGTAAATCATCATCATCCTGAATTAAATAATATGTTTATTCTTACAAATTAAACTGTTATGGAAAAACAATATTTAAAAAAAATCCACCCTTTAAGAATCCTATGCAAACAGGCCTATACCCATTTATATTGTCTTTAAACACAGATAAACCACAGGTTATACATACAAAAATATAGTAAATGGCTAATTACCACTATTGCATTTAAATAAAAATAAGTTACTAACAATAAAACAGTGACTAACAAATACATATAAATAATTAATTTCTATACAAAATTACTTCCATTTGATTTATCCAGCATAATACAAAATCGTATCCAAATAACAAAATTTCATAAGGCATTTATGACATTTTTTTCTTGTAAATAAATGGAAGTATTTAAATATAGCAGATATAATAGAATAGAAAACAAATTTAAAACTTATATGATGATTTACATTTAAAAACAATTCAAACATTTATCTTTCTTTTTATAATTAAGCATTCAATTTTCTTACTTTTTAGGTATATTTTCTGTAGAGATAATCAATTTAAAAAAAATAATAAGAAAAATTCAAACTTTAACTTTTCAGTTGAACAATTAGGCACTTTTTCCATAATTTGAAGACCAGAAAGCAATTATAACGTGGCAGATGTCACAATTATTATAACCATCACAACTGTTGTAACTCTAAAACTGAAGAAAATATTTGATTTATAAAAGGATGTATTAAATTCCTTTAAAATTTATATTTCGCAATTTATTCTTTTCATCTCTTATATTAAAATAGTACTATCGATAAGTTAATATTGAAATGGCTTTGATAAAATAACTAATAGTAATGGATTTATTTTTTAAAAGACCAGAACCATTATAACATCTAGTATTTTATTACAAAAAAAAAAGCAGCAGCAAATAAGTTAATCATCATTGTAACTGTTGTAAGGTTATACAGTAAACATTAATAAAAGTAGAATATTTCATTATAAAAACTTCTACAGCTGTCAATTTAAACTATGATACAGCAAACAAAAAAATAAAATAAAAACAGCAGCAGCAGCATTATTATAATAAATACAAATATGGGAATTTTGTATTGATTCCATATGTTTTGTGCTGTTTCTAATAGATATAAAAGACTAACATCTTTGAAAAATTCTCTCTATTAAATAAATGTTTTCATGTAACAAAAAGCGAACACTTTTTCTGAAAACTGCACTTGTCATAAACTACAGTACTACTACTCAAACCTTTAAAAATGCAGTATAATTTTAATTTTCAAACATTTTCGGTCATCTTAAATGAACTTCAGGATAGAAATAAATAAATTTCAATTTAAAAAATGAACAAAAGCTTTCTTTCTTAAATCGAAATTTACATATAAAACCTTAAAAATTAATAAATAAAAACCACTTAAATAAACAATTAATAAATTACTAATTTTTTATATAGAGACTCTTATCAAATTCGAAATATATTGGGTTGTTCGGAAAGTAAGTTCGTTTTTTCCATGGAAAAAAAACAATATTTTTATAATAAATAAATATTTTATTGAATTATATATTGACCATTTTGGTCAAATATCTGTTTTCATCGTTTCTGGTAGTAACATGATTTCACATTCATAAAAGTTTTGATCGTTGCTTACAAAAAACTGATCCAAGTCATTTTTGACATTGTCATTTCAAGTAAATGTCTTACAGTTAAAAAAAAATTTGTATAGACCGAAACAAGTAATAATCCGAGTGTGGTCAATCTGGCGAATATGGTTGGTGTGATAGCAGGTCCCATCTAAGTTATAACAGTTTCTGACGAGTTACCAAACTTGTGTGAAATTTGACATTATCATGGTAAAACACTAC
>NW_019385066.1:124773-224181 GCF_000671375.1 Centruroides sculpturatus | reverse complement strand
AAGTACGTCCTTTATGAAGGCATAGAGCCTTTACTACATGAAAATGAAAATTAATGAATACACTGTGTACAGTAATTTACCTGATAAGACAGACCTCAGAAAAATACTTTATGAGAGCTTTTATACTTTTATAAAGCTGTCTATAATGAAAATTAATTAACTAAGGATTTTTTTGCCCTGCCAGGGTGTGGCCGAGTTATCCGGAGTGCCGGGTTATCGAGAGCCGAGTTTTCGAGGTTCTACTGTAATATGAAAAAGCTGGTAAGGACTCTTGCACAACTCACAATTTACAAGTTGTGTATTATGAGATTTATTAAAAAATAATTTTTATATTAATTATTACAAAAAGGCAAAAAGCTTAATTTTTTGGTAGAACTGAGTCTTTAGAGAAACTGTAAATGCTAATAAGCAAATAAAACTTTCATTAAGTCTGTCCTCACTCAAGATAAGACATTTTTCTCTAACTTCCTATCACCTTGACCTTTGATGAGATTAAATGTTAAAGGTTAATGTCCCATAAATAGAAATAAACCTGCCAAGTTAAAGTTTTCGGTTCATTCAGTCCAGAGATATAATACAAAATAGATACTGATACAGACAATTTTGTAAGTTTTTTTTTTTTTACATTTTTGGATTTCTGAAGTGTCAAAATGTTAAGAAGAAAAAAAAAAACTGGGAAGTCAAAATTTCTGTACATTATATTCTATAACAACCAGGGAAGTGAAATTTATCATGCTTGCTTTACTTTTAAGATATCTAATAAAAAGCCACAGATTAAAATTATCCAATAGCTGACTATTTCCATGTGGAGATTATCAATAACAAGTACTACAAAATGAAATTAAGAAAGTAAATTCTAAACTTTACGCATCACAAATAAATTACAAAATAACATAATAAGAATAAAAATCAAAAATTTCTGTTAATACTAGTTTAAAAACAATCCAGCAAAGAATTGCTTAACTTTTCCAGCAAGATTTAAAACTGCATGTGGTGCCATCTGTTACGATATTTTATTTAAAAACTGTACATTTTTAATTATTATAAAATGGCAAAAAGCTTAATTTCGAGGATAGGGATGAGTTTTATAAAAAATTGTAAATGCTAAGTTTTATAAAAAATTGTAAATGCTAACAATCAAAATCACCAATAAGTCCAAGTCTACTTGATAGATTTTACACAACCTCTAATTCCCCTCCTCTCAACCTTTAACCACTAAAATTTAATAGCATCAATGTCCCCTTATACACAAACCTCTTTGCAAAATTTCAGAAATTTTCAACAAAAAAGCACAGGAGTTGTTAAACTTCAAACACGGTGAACAAAATAGTGTCCCACACACATGCACACAACCTTCAAATTTTTTGATTTCTCAATGTTTCAAGGTCTGAGACCAAATATTATATAAAAATCTTGGAGGGTCAAAAAAAATGACCCTCCANAATATTTGATTTATAAAAGGATGTATTAAATTCCTTTAAAATTTATATTTCGCAATTTATTCTTTTCATCTCTTATATTAAAATAGTACTATCGATAAGTTAATATTGAAATGGCTTTGATAAAATAACTAATAGTAATGGATTTATTTTTTAAAAGACCAGAACCATTATAACATCTAGTATTTTATTACAAAAAAAAAAGCAGCAGCAAATAAGTTAATCATCATTGTAACTGTTGTAAGGTTATACAGTAAACATTAATAAAAGTAGAATATTTCATTATAAAAACTTCTACAGCTGTCAATTTAAACTATGATACAGCAAACAAAAAAATAAAATAAAAACAGCAGCAGCAGCATTATTATAATAAATACAAATATGGGAATTTTGTATTGATTCCATATGTTTTGTGCTGTTTCTAATAGATATAAAAGACTAACATCTTTGAAAAATTCTCTCTATTAAATAAATGTTTTCATGTAACAAAAAGCGAACACTTTTTCTGAAAACTGCACTTGTCATAAACTACAGTACTACTACTCAAACCTTTAAAAATGCAGTATAATTTTAATTTTCAAACATTTTCGGTCATCTTAAATGAACTTCAGGATAGAAATAAATAAATTTCAATTTAAAAAATGAACAAAAGCTTTCTTTCTTAAATCGAAATTTACATATAAAACCTTAAAAATTAATAAATAAAAACCACTTAAATAAACAATTAATAAATTACTAATTTTTTATATAGAGACTCTTATCAAATTCGAAATATATTGGGTTGTTCGGAAAGTAAGTTCGTTTTTTCCATGGAAAAAAAACAATATTTTTATAATAAATAAATATTTTATTGAATTATATATTGACCATTTTGGTCAAATATCTGTTTTCATCGTTTCTGGTAGTAACATGATTTCACATTCATAAAAGTTTTGATCGTTGCTTACAAAAAACTGATCCAAGTCATTTTTGACATTGTCATTTCAAGTAAATGTCTTACAGTTAAAAAAAAATTTGTATAGACCGAAACAAGTAATAATCCGAGTGTGGTCAATCTGGCGAATATGGTTGGTGTGATAGCAGGTCCCATCTAAGTTATAACAGTTTCTGACGAGTTACCAAACTTGTGTGAAATTTGACATTATCATAGTAAAACATTATACCTGTTTTGTTGATCAATTCTGGCCTTTTCTGTTTGATGATATTACTCAATTTGTTTACTCGATGGCAGTATACTTTCGAATCAATTGTTAAATTGTCTGGTAAAAGCTCCAAAACAAAAATTTTTTTAAAATCCCACCAAAGAGAGCATCTCTCTTTAAGAACATGTGGAACCCATATATCAAGCTTTGAAACAAAACCAATTTGTTCCAAGTAATCATAAACAGTTCAATTTGACAAATTTAATCTCTTAGTGATTTCACAAGTTGTTATTCGGCAGTTTGCTTCAATCAGTACCTTTATTTTGTTTTCATTGGCTTCAAGTGGCCATGCAAAACGTGGTGAATCTTCAACATTGAAATTGCCAGAAAGAAATTTTGTAAACCAGTTTTGGCACTGTTGTTCTGCCAATACATCTTCTCCATACACATCACACAATTTTTTTCTCGCTTGAACAGCATTCTTACCTTTTCGGTAATAAAAGAGCAAAATACGCCAAAAATGCTGTTTTCAATCTTCCATATTTCACGGGACACAAAAAATAAACAATTGCACAAAATCAAACAAAATTTTTTACAAATAAGCCTTAAAATGCTAGCTGTCAAAATATATAATGATAATACGATTTAGAATAAAAATGGCAGAAAAAATACGACTAATCCGTCTAGTGGTAAAAAAAAAAACTAACTTACTTTCCGAACAACCTAATAATAAAGAAATATCAGCTCATTTCGTTTCAAATATAGCTTAAACACAATGAGTACAGTAGAACCTCGAAAACTCGGCCTAATGTGGACCGAAGAGTGGCCGAGTTTGTGAAAATGCCGGGTTATCGGGAATGGGGTTAAAAAAAAAATAAGTACGAGTGTTTCCTCAGAAAATACTGTACTGTACTTGTATGTATTGTTTACTTGAGAATATAACAGAGAATAAACTGCCCAAATACCCTTAAACAAAGGAAAAGTATGTCCTTTATGAAGGCATGGAGCCTTTACTACATGAAAATGAAAATTAATGAATACACTGTGTACAGTAATTTACCTGATAAGACACACCTCAGAAAAATACTTTATGAGNTCAATGTTTCAAGGTCTGAGACCAAATATTATATAAAAATATTTCCAAGTCTACTTGATAGATTTTACACAACCTCTAATTCCCCTCCTCTCAACCTTTAACCACTAAAATTTAATAGCATCAATGTCCCCTTATACACAAACCTCTTTGCAAAATTTCAGAAATTTTCAACAAAAAAGCACAGGAGTTGTTAAACTTCAAACACGGTGAACAAAATAGTGTCCCACACACATGCACACAACCTTCAAATTTTTTGATTTCTCAATGTTTCAAGGTCTGAGACCAAATATTATATAAAAATATTTCCAAGTCTACTTGATAGATTTTACACAACCTCTAATTCCCCTCCTCTCAACCTTTAACCACTAAAATTTAATAGCATCAATGTCCCCTTATACACAAACCTCTTTGCAAAATTTCAGAAATTTTCAACAAAAAAGCACAGGAGTTGTTAAACTTCAAACACGGTGAACAAAATAGTGTCCCACACACATGCACACAACCTTCAAATTTTTTGATTTCTCAATGTTTCAAGGTCTGAGACCAAATATTATATAAAAATATTTCCAAGTCTACTTGATAGATTTTACACAACCTCTAATTCCCCTCCTCTCAACCTTTAACCACTAAAATTTAATAGCATCAATGTCCCCTTATACACAAACCTCTTTGCAAAATTTCAGAAATTTTCAACAAAAAAGCACAGGAGTTGTTAAACTTCAAACACGGTGAACAAAATAGTGTCCCACACACATGCACACAACCTTCAAATTTTTTGATTTCTCAATGTTTCAAGGTCTGAGACCAAATATTATATAAAAATATTTCCAAGTCTACTTGATAGATTTTACACAACCTCTAATTCCCCTCCTCTCAACCTTTAACCACTAAAATTTAATAGCATCAATGTCCCCTTATACACAAACCTCTTTGCAAAATTTCAGAAATTTTCAACAAAAAAGCACAGGAGTTGTTAAACTTCAAACACGGTGAACAAAATAGTGTCCCACACACATGCACACAACCTTCAAATTTTTTGATTTCTCAATGTTTCAAGGTCTGAGACCAAATATTATATAAAAATATTTCCAAGTCTACTTGATAGATTTTACACAACCTCTAATTCCCCTCCTCTCAACCTTTAACCACTAAAATTTAATAGCATCAATGTCCCCTTATACACAAACCTCTTTGCAAAATTTCAGAAATTTTCAACAAAAAAGCACAGGAGTTGTTAAACTTCAAACACGGTGAACAAAATAGTGTCCCACACACATGCACACAACCTTCAAATTTTTTGATTTCTCAATGTTTCAAGGTCTGAGACCAAATATTATATAAAAATATTTCCAAGTCTACTTGATAGATTTTACACAACCTCTAATTCCCCTCCTCTCAACCTTTAACCACTAAAATTTAATAGCATCAATGTCCCCTTATACACAAACCTCTTTGCAAAATTTCAGAAATTTTCAACAAAAAAGCACAGGAGTTGTTAAACTTCAAACACGGTGAACAAAATAGTGTCCCACACACATGCACACAACCTTCAAATTTTTTTGATTTCTCAATGTTTCAAGGTCTGAGTCCAAATATTATATAAAAATCTTGGAGGGTCAAAAAAAATGACCCTCCAAAATTTTTATATATTTGGACTCAGACCTCGAAACATACTTTCCCTTTTGTTATATATAACAGAGCCAGGAAAGTAATTTAATATAACAACTATTAAAAAGTAATACAAATATTTCTTTTATAAAGTTTATATATTTAAATAGAATTCCTTTAAAATTCAGCCATAAAATAGCTAAATAAATCCATCTTCAAAGATGGTCATAGATTTGGAGTGTAGCCAAATGAACTTCATTGAAATTTGGAGGTATAACAACATTAACAATGAAATGTTATAACAATTTTTTTTTTATATATCATATCATTCAGGTAATATCTTAACTTATAAATTATCCACATTTAATTTTGTAAAAAATGATTCCGTTAAAGAACAAAAAACTTTAATACTTATTTTTATAACATGAAAATTAATCTGTAAAGTTAAGATTATAAAATAATAATGCAATTTTTTCTTTAAAAAAAGTTTTTCTGCTTTATTTCTATTTCATAAAGATATAGGAAATAGAAAATCTATTTAATAAAGACCATCTTGAACTGAAAACTCTTGTTCATAAAATTATATAAGCTACAGTTAGGATAAACATTAATCTTACTTAAAACAACACAAGACAAGTTTGCTTTACTTTATTCTTATTTTATTAAATAAACTTCAGATCAATTTAATAACAGAAAATGCATTGAATAAGGAAAATGATACAAAAGTTAATTTATTTTATTAAGTTTAAAAAAGAGAAGAGATATGCAAATTGATTTTTAAACTTTTAATAAAGCAGGTTTTTAAATTACAGATATTTTATTTATAATTTCAAAATAAACAATATTGTTATTGTATGTAATTATAAAAGGAAATTAATTAATTATATATTTTAAATATCATAAATATTTAAATATTAGTGTAGAAAAATTAGTTGTAACCTTGATGCAACAAAACTGATTCAAGCAGAGTTACTTTAATTAGAGATTTAAATTATTATGCTTTTAAATTTGATTCTTGTTCCCATCATTTAGAAAAATAAATAACTAATGCAAACTCAGTAAAAAATTTAATCTCTATCACTTGAAGCTATTGACAATATTCTTTACTCCAAGAATAAATATTTTGGTTGCATTTACCTTCACGGCATTTGAATACGGTACCAAGTTTTACACACTGTTCTTTAATATTCTTTATTTTCAATTGAATTATAAAAGTAATAATAATTTCTGTTGAAAGAAAGAAATTTCTGACATGTAAATTTAAAACCTATTTTAAATTCTTGTAAATAATTAATTAATAATCTGTTTAGCTATCTATTCTAGAGTTTAATGATGTTCTTAAGTGATGCTGAAACATATGTAAATGTAGAAGAAATATTAAATGCAACTAAAAATACTTCATTCCATAATAATCTATCTAGTGCAGATGTAAACTGTTTACAATAACATACTTTCATTCTCACTTAAAAGGAAGTATTGTACATTAGTTCAACAGAAGAAAATCATTTCAAGTTATGAAACATAACATACATGTAATTGATTCAAATTTTGTGAACTATGTAAATATTAGCTTAATACTCAAGCTGACTTATCTTCAAAAAAAAAAAAAAACCACGGAAGTTTTAAATATCTAATCTCAAAATTATTCAATTTAAAATATTTTCTAAATAAAAAAGCAGACTTCCTAAATTAATTTGTCTTCTTATATAAAAATTTGAAGACACTTTTCTATGCTTCATAACCAAGTTATTTAAACAAGTTATATTTTTTATACAAAGAAATTAATATACGTTTTAGATTTTCTGCTTATTAAGCTATTTTATTATACTTATTATTGTATGTTTATTATTAATTAATTGTAAAAATTAATTGTACATTAATGTTCCTTTATCACCTTTAAATCAGAAAGTATAAATGTTATTTATATATGAACAAATATTGAAAAACTAACATAAACACATTCCAATCATAACTAGTCTGATTCAATACATTGTTTATCATAATTTTATCATCATTCATCAACGTACAAAATATTTTATTCAAAACAGAACATCTGAAGATGAAGCAACTATAATCCTGGAAGTATTTTGTACTACTGCAATAAATTGTTGACTTTTCTTAACACGAATATACTAATGTTGCTGTTTCTAAATATATTTATATTTTCTTACATTAAATTAAATTGTAATGTATATTTCTCTTATTTTAACATAGTGTAATATGACTAATATATTAATATATGTTATACAAATTTTTGTTCTTTCATGTTTATTTTTTTACATTTAAATAATTACTTTTGTTTTAGTGCTCTAAATACTGTTCTAAACTATGTTCAATGGTATAATCATAATGATATATTAAATAATAAGAAAGGAACTAGACTTTAACGCAAATAAACTGCAAATTTTTTTCTATTTTTAATCAGTAACACTAATAAAGCTCACTTAATTCAACTATAAATCTGATTCCTAAATAAAAAAAATCTCTCTGCAAACTGGACTGTTCTAACACAAAATACACAATAAAAAACCCAAGTCCTTCCAGTAATAATGCTTTAACAAAATATAAACATTTTGTTAAAGGTCTGAATTAAGTTTAAAGATACAGAACTTGTACAGAATTATAGATTATAGAACTCTTTAAACCTGCATCTTTAAACCTGATGCAGACCTCAGAAGGTCAAAAATGTTTGTATTTATTTTGTTAAAACTATTACTAGAAGGAAGTTTTTTTGTTGTATATTTTGATTCCATATATGGTTTAAAAGATCTACCTACTTTAACTTAATTTTATAAAATATTAATGAAACATTTTAATATATCATTGAAGTAATAGTAATGAACTATGAGTAACAATTTAGAAGCTGTAATAGAGATCCAAAATAAAATGTAAATCTTTCTTCAAATTGTAAGATATTTCTCAATTCAAAAGAAAAATTTTATAATTGCCTTAATTTTCGAAAATACTAAAAAACTAACAACACAAAATACAATTTCCTAAACATCATTTCTAATAAAAAGAAAAATAAATTCAAGACAAGACTTCTCGTTTAATACTTTATGATGATAAAAAATTAAAATTTGAATTTAAGTTTTCTGATAAGATGAACAAAACATTTCTATTATAATAAATAAAGAGGTTTTGCGATATAAAAATTCCTTTAAAATTCAGCCATAAAATAGCTAAATAAATCCATCTTCAAAGATGGTCATAGATTTGGAGTGTAGCCAAATGAACTTCATTGAAATTTGGAGGTATAACAACATTAACAATGAAATGTTATAACAATTTTTTTTTTTATATATCATATCATTCAGGTAATATCTTAACTTATAAATTATCCACATTTAATTTTGTAAAAAATGATTCCGTTAAAGAACAAAAAACTTTAATACTTATTTTTATNAGCAATTTAATATAAAGTGAGTTGTTATTTAAGAATTTCAAATATTTTCAACCAATTGAATTTTTTATTTTTTAACTATCAGCATGATGTTTTTAACTCAAACAACAAAAGATATATTCAATCTGAAAATGGAATTAAGTTGCTTTGAAAACATTTAAATGAAGTTGAGATTTCAAACAATTTTGTTTTTAATTATTTTCCTTATTTCTGACGGGAAATCACATTTTGCCTTAATTTATTTACAAGAATAAATTTATTTCAATGTAATTTATTTAACTAGTACACATCTAACTTAAAAAACTTTAATGGAAAAAACTTACCTAACATTTAGAAATTGAGATCAGTTCACAACAAAACTTTAAATTAATATCGTATTATTCATAAAGGTTTTTCACAATTTTACAAATTACATTGAAATAAATTACTTAGAAATTTTATATTAAAAAATCTCTTAAATGAAGCAATAAATTAAAAATGTCTTCACATCTTATCCTTTCTATACACCTCAGAAAACAACAGTCTCAACCTTTCTTCATATGCTTAGGCCATAATAAATAAGTAAAGTTCATAAGCTATGTAATACAATTAAGTTTTACGATAATTTTTGGTAAAAATTTTATCAAAACCTAAACCTACAACCACACCTATCATGAATTTATCATAATAAACACAAGAAAAAAATGTTTATTGACTTCAAAGTAAATAGTAACTTCATTAAATTTTATAAATGATAATGAATTCTATGAATAAACAGTGTGCTAATTGATTAAATTCAATAGGCTCTATTAATTATTATTCACAACTAGAAAAGCTTTAAATGAATAGATAATAGACGGATATAAACAAAGCAGTGTTATATATATAATCTCTCACACAAAAGCTGTAAAATTTATTAAACTCGCCATCATTTTAAATCTAAACTTTAATTGCAATTTACTTTTATCAGCAGAATGATTGTTTCAATATATATTATCTATTTTAGAAGTTAAATCGAATAGTTAAGATTATTTTTGTTAAATCTCTGAACTAAAACTAATGAAATTCTGTATTTGAATTTTTTTCCTAATGATTTAAATCTTTAATAAGAATGAATAAAAAATGTTAATGATTATAAAAACAGTCTTTTAAGTTTTATATGTTTACAGTAGAAACATCATGACGGAAATTAAATCAATTCTAAATATATAATAAAGCATGTTTGATACCTATATTTCTAGCATTTCTATTTCAATGATAAAAACAATACAAAGACATTAAAAAAATCCAGAATATCCAGCATCAAAAAATATTTTAATAATTAAACAAATGTTTTTGACCAACTTACTCAGTCATCCTCAGGTTTTACAAATAAATACATTTAATAACAGAATGTAATTGGAACAAAATTCTTTTAAAAGATGGAAGTTTTTTGATATCTTTGCATGCTTATGCATCCATTTTTAAGAGCTGTGTATTAATTTTCGATAAAAACAATGACAGAAAATGAAAAAAAAATATTAGATAGATACATAGATAATCTGAAACATTAAAAAAATTCTGTTAAGTGAATCATGTGAGTTAAAAAGCAGTTGACATGAGAACAGCTCCTCTTAAATACAGGGTTCCTTCTCAAATTTTTGTTTTATTTCCATGACTTTCCCTGGCCAACTCTGTACAAATTCCGACCCTCACATCCCTTAGAGTATGGCACATTGACAAACTAAAACAGCATTTGACTTCCTATTCATATATGTTTTGCTTCAACATTTTATTTTTTTTTCTAATTAACAGTTATATATTTTTTATAATTGCCAAATTATTAAAATTAAAAATAAAATGTATCATTAAAATTCTGTTATTAATCCACAGCAACAAATCTACAGAGCTTTGAAAAAAAAAAATTATTATTATTCATTAACAAATTCTATATAATCCATGTACTGTACAAAAGTATATATTTATTAAATTTATCTCTTAATAAATTTCCTGAACTTCATAAATATTAATAAGCTGAAAAAAAAATCAGAAATTGTTTTGTTACACAATTGAAATTATTAAAATTAAATGGTATTATATCATTTTTCAATTATTTATCATTTTGCAAACTTTGTAAATTTTTGTGTAAGATTGGGAGGAGAAATTTTGAGTCCTGAAAATTTTTTCTGCACTCTTTTTCATAAGTTGTATTGCACTACATTACTTCTTGCTGCCTGCAGATGTCTACACTTAGTCAAGCATATTGTCAGTAAAAAATCAACAGGAAACAAATTCCTCAACTTTTCCTGAACACTAATGAAAATCCCTGATTTTTCATGACTTTCCAGGTGCTTAGAAACCCTGTAAATATAATTATAGTGAGAGAAAGAAAGATAGCATTATATTGTACAGAAAAAAAACCAGCAAGGCAATTTACAGTAAAATTTCTTCATTTTATAAATGATAAATCTCTAATTAGACAAATGTTTTATTTCTTTGAACATAAACTACATCAATTAATGATTTTGGATATAAAACATAAGGGAAAAAACATTTTGGAAATAGCCCATAAATTGCAGAAGTAAAATCACAAACTAAATATCAACAGATTTATGCAAACTAAATTATAATAATCAAAAATTTACCAGTTATCTGATAAAATCAAAGTTTGTTTATAACCTCTGATGGTAAAATACTACTGGAAATAAAGGGATTATTATTTCAAAATTTACATAATTGTAAAGAATAATTCAAACTAATAAAAGAAGCAAATGCATATAATTATTTGAAATTTCTCTGAACAACATATAAAAATCAATAATGGAAATACTAAAGAAAAGAGAAGCTGTTAAGAAAATAATAAAATAAACACAGAATTGCTGGAAAAAAGCCTTAAGCATGCATAAACACAATAAACTATCTGAAATATATATAGAATACAAATACATCTACTATACTATTGTATAAATGCAAATTTTATTTTCTTCTTTGATGAAGATGGCCAAAGTGTAAAAAACTGATAATAATAATATTTAAACTTTGCTTACAAATTCTTTAATTCTAATAAGAACTTCTTGAAAGATTACAAAATTACAGAATTGTTCAGTGTGCCCAAAATTTAGGTTCCATTTTCTTTCATTCTTAACCGTAAAATCCACAATATTTGATGGAATTTTTGTAAACCGGAAGATGGTCTTTTAATAAGGCCAAAAATGTTACTTATTAAACAGTTTTTTTGCTGTTTAAAAAAGGTTGTCTCTCAGTTGTTTTCTAGGCAGTGAACTTTTTATTATAATACTTAAAATATAGAGATTTCATAATTATTGTATGCAGATTTGTTTTCTCAGCTTTGCTCAAAAGAATAAGCAATCTATAATAACACATCTCTCAGTCTAATTGTTTGAACTTCTGACATGTTTTAAAGAATATTTTTACCTCTTTGTTACTTCTTATTTACTTACTTCATACATAAAAGTTAAACAAAAGCTAGCACTGTAAAGTTATATATTATTATTTTTAACAAAATCTAAAAACAAAATCAATACTTAAAAATATGTGTTATTAAAAAACTTAAATATTACAAATATTTTTATCTAACGGAATACCGGATCAAGTATAATAAGTTAACAATTTAAATGTTATTTTAATGCAAGTTGGAAGATTGAACTTGCCAAAGTATATTTTTAGAAATTATAATTCAGTAATTGAGAATATTACAGTTTATTCACCATAGGCCTTATATCAATTATCAATATTTGCATGATCTATTATTCAAGATCTAATAAGCCATTCCCCTATTAATATTAAATATGGTTTTTGAATCAATATTAAACATAATATTAAAGCATTAGAAAACTTCTTTTTTTTTAGAAACTATATCAATGCACAATACTGTAAATATTTAAATCCAAAACTTTTTTTATTCAATGCATAATTGTAAAGATTTCTTTGTTTCCCCGGAAACTTTTTTTATCGTTATAGTTAATTCTAGGAATTCTAAGAGCTTAGGACAACTTATGTCTACGTTTTAGCAGTCATTGACTGACTAATGTTAAAGTTAAATCCCATGCTTTTTCATAATTAACAATTTTTCGTGATATGAATTAATATCCGTTGGAAACTGAATTTTTAATTTGGATAATTAAATCAAATTGAAAGCATAATATAGTAACTTAGTTCTTACAATTAAACTAATTTAATATATAATAAATTGCATAGTAACTAAATATTTTAATTTCAAAATTTAATCATTTTACAACTAAATCAACATACATATTTAAATTTTGTTTACTTGCATTCAATCAAACTTGTAGTTAATAACAACACAAACTTTCAAAATTTTGTGGAAAATTATGTCATTCCACGCAGAAACTAATTCGCTAGCATAATTCAAGTTACTGACACTTTAATGATTATGTAATAATAGATAAATTCCCTAAAGTAAAGATATTTGTAGTAATTGGATAGTTGGAAAAAAATAATAAATGTTATTGATAACTGTTTATCTTTAGTAGCAGGTGTAATAAACATTATTGAAAGCTTTATCTCAAAAGAATATTTGCTCATTTAATATACATCTAGACAAATATAATAATTATTATTATTATGTAATGTATCAAAATTTGTAATTATTATGTATTATTTTCTTAATATTTGCTATGTTGTTATATATTTGCAGTTACATTATTATTGCAAATTACTCAAGAAAATCATTCAAATAATCAAGAAACCAATCATTCTTCCGGGATATTGCCGACATCAAGAAGAAATTCTGTTCAAATACAAAATTAGTCATAAAATATCTAACCAACCCAACAACAAATTATAAAAAAATTTTTCCAACAATTAATAAAAAGATGAAAGGATATGAATGCGTTATTTATTAGATTTACTTTCTTTGAAAGGTGACACATCTTCAGAATTTATTAGCCGGAACTTCTACCGAAATTCATCTATTGACCACAACCTATAACATTTCAAAAAAGGATAATAGGAAACACAAAAAAGACCTTCCAATAAAAGGGCAGGACCGAATACGATCCTTGTCGTGTCACCAGATGTTCGTATTTGCTCGAATACCTCCGCTATTTTCTTCTATATAAGTGAACTCCTCTAAAGTGAACACTTTTCATCTAATTCTGAACTCTGTCTATCTAGCACTGTAACGTATATATATATATATCTGTNATATTTGCAGTTACATTATTATTGCAAATTACTCAAGAAAATCATTCAAATAATCAAGAAACCAATCATTCTTCCGGGATATTGCCGACATCAAGAAGAAATTCTGTTCAAATACAAAATTAGTCATAAAATATCTAACCAACCCAACAACAAATTATAAAAAAATTTTAAATGTTTCTATTAATAATTATGATAACCTAATGTCATAGTAATTCATAGAAATTAAAAAAATTAGGATATTAATTATTATTTTCTAAGAACGGCATGTATTAAAATTTATTCAAAGCCTGAATCATATCTATGAGTAAATAAAATATATTTTTAAAAATTTAGACTCAAACTGAATGTTTGTTGTAATATCTAAACAGTCACACAAACAATCGGATTTTGTAAACATGTTTTAACTGAAATGGAAAGATATATATATATATAGTAATTAGATATAAGACATTATTGAGTTGGATTTGATTCCTGACGACATTACAGATGTAAATTACTCATTGTCTGCCTGTCTGACCTACTTATTTTTTAATAATCCATATATATAAACTTCTGTATTAATTTTTAAATTTCAGATGTTAAATAACTTTTAATTCAGTAATTAATACATTAAAATTGATACAGATTAAAAATTATTACTAAATACAATTAAAAGGATTGATATATTATATGAAATTTATGCAGTTGATTGTCATGAAGACCTATATGTAGTTAGATATAATTACAATTATCTTATTAAAGACCGAATATTTTATCATCATTAATTTTACATCCAAACCAATGACCTTCAGACCCAAGATGTGATGATTATCTGTTCAATCTTCCTCTCAATCAGACATGTGTTATATACATTCTAAATTACTTCTCCAATAATAACTTTCTATAATTATTAATTACATTTAATTATTAAACTTAGTAAAAGAAAAAAAACATTCACAGTCTGGATTTGAATGATTGACTTTTCAATTCAGTAAAATATCGACGTACACCACAATTACTTATGAATATGAAAAGGTTGTTAGTTTTTTTTGGCATTAATTAAGAGTTTTATTAAGAAACAAACCTTTTTGCGTCAAGAACTTCTGTTTCTTAATAAAACTCTTAATTAACACTAAAAAAACTGATAACCTTTTATATCCGTGAATTATTGACTCCATTAATTTTGTTAATTTAAGTTGTTTTCATTAATAATAATATAAAATGTTTGAAGTTTGTTTATCCTTATATAAAGGTACTCATGATCTTCATTTATATAAACAAACTGGAAAGGAAAAATATTTGCAATCTATAACATTTTTATCTCTCTCATATATTATTATTCTTTTTTTTTGGAAGAATTGAAAAAGCTAATATAAAACTTAGGTGAATACAAAAATAATCAAGGCATCTGATTTTGTGTAATAATTTATATTCATTATAATATACTTTGTATCCTAATTTTAAATAATCAAAATTATTAATTAATTTAAAAGCTATCATATCTAACGGAATACCGGATCAAGTATAATAAGTTNTTTAAATAATCAAAATTATTAATTAATTTAAAAGCTATCATATAATAAAATATATAGTTCTATTTTATTAATTAGCAATGAAATATTTGGTTTATTATTTGTTATTAAAATAAATTCAAAATAATTATCTTTAAATGTATTTTTGCTAATATGAAAATATACAATAATGATGATATATGTTCAATTTCTACATAGATAATATTCAATGTATTATCATTTATAAAAAATAATAATAAAAATAGACTCAAAAAGCAAAGTGGAAGATAAAAAAAAATCATTTTGGTTTCGGTCTGTAAAATATTGCAATAAAGTCATCAATATATAGAGATGATCAATACGCAGACTGAAGAGAAATACAGGTGGAGATGTCACTGCATTTCTATCTATCCATTATGTTAACCCATTTTAAATCATATACAGAAATATAGAGCTATCATAAATGATAAATATATATTTAATTATTTTAATTCTTAATCGTTATATTTTTTTTTATCATTAATGGTGTTATTAATACAATATCATTATGAATATTTTTTCATAAATAAGCTATTATAGATTGAAAATGACTAACATTTATGATAATGTTTTATGAATCATCATTACAATGTCTGAAAATATATTATATTAATTTGTCTACACAGAATATAGTTTTAGGTCTAAAACTAATATTGTAAAAAAATCTTTAATCGAAAATACTTTATAGAAAATTTATATTAAGAGCACAAATCAATAGTTTCATTCTGATAAATTTTTATTATTAACAAAAAGCTTTTTATTTATTTTCTTAATTATTTTTATTAGAATTTAGGGGAAATAATGATAAATTACCAAAATAAAAATAGCATTAAGAACAGATTCTTTCTTAATTAATTGTTTAAAAATAAAAAATAATTTGTACTTGGATTTATATTGATTATAGACTTTTAATCAAACTTCCAGATAAAAGAAGAATACATTCAATGAAGTGCTTCGTCTTCATCAAAATTGAAAAGATATCCATTACAACTACTTTGTATGTATTTCCATTCATTCTAAATAATATTTTCATTACTTCTAATAGATAAACTCCTATTTTCTATTTTTAACCGATCATATAAAATTATTCTAAAAATGTAATATCAACTAGAATTTTTTTTGATGCATAGCAATAGCATTTTTAATAAAGAACAAAACTAAATTGGCCAATATTGGCTGAACATAAAATAATTAAGCTACTAAAATAAAATAAATAAAAAACTAACTTAGAAAATCACATTTGCCTATTAAATTCCTATATAACTGTATATGAGTGTGCTAGAGTACTGTACATGTAATGCTTCATTATAATTGAATTCTTAGTATGATAGTTATTTCCTATATAATAATTGTAAGTAATAAGTTTTATTTCTAAATCATACTCTATGAAGTGCTGCAAAGTATTTTTTGTTGGTAAAATATCAATGCATTCATAAATTATAACAATAAAAAAATAAATTTAACAGAATGGAAGAGCAGGAAAATTATTCAAAAAACAGCAAAGATCCGTATCTTGTTAAAAAATAAGGTTTCAGGTTTGCATTTAATTTTTTATAGATAGCATTTTAACCTGAGTATTGTTCTATTTATATTGTCTACCAATAAAAGACAGCTTAATATTTTGCTTTCTGCTTTAATTTATACTATTCCTTAAAATGAGATTATGAATACAAAAACATCTTCTAGATTATGAGGAATATCCCAGAAGTAAAGTACAATCTGTTATAACAAGTTACATTAAAAAATTAAATCAGACTTCTAAAAGTATATAGTCTAAACTAGTTTTCTACATAGTCACCATTCTTATCCAAACAGTTTTTCTAGCAGGTGACAAGTGCAAAAAATTCTCCACTTAATGATTTGAACAAGTTCATAACTGCATCTTTAACTTCATTATCTGAGAAGTGTAAGCCACTAAGATGTTTCAAAAACAAACACAGAAGGTGCTAAGTTTGGACCATGCTCAGGATGGTACACCTGCTGCACAATAATGCAACTCCTGTATTGCACATCAGAAGTTAGACCAACTAAAAAGTATGAATGGGATATAATGGACCATCCTGTACAAAGCCCATACTTAGCACTCTCCGATTTTTACTTTTTTGGAGTCCTTAAGAAACATCTTGGTGGCTTACACTTCTCAGATAATGATGAAGTTAAAGATGCAGTTATCAAATCAAGTGGAAAAAGTGAAGAAATTTTTCAAAAAGGAATTTTTACTCTTATCTCCCACTGAAAAAAGTATTTAAAAAATGGCAAATACAGTGGTACCTATCTTGACTTACAAGTGTCCCAACTTACGAGGTTTTTTGAGATACAAGCCATCTCTCTGATGATCTTTTGCTTTGAGTTGAGAGCTAAAATTTGTGTTATGAGTTCAGATACTCCACTCTAGTTGGCACAGTAAACCATAGATTAAGAAAAAGATGGAAAACTGCCATAATTTCATCATTTTCATTACTCGTCCAATGTCTGACAGACTAGTTTACAGTGACATAGGCATCAGTTCACTTCCATGTTGTGTGTGATGCCACCATTCTCATTTCTCAAATTTTCCATCTTTTCTTTCTTTACCTATGCAGAAAATGCCATAACATCCACAAAACCAGTTTATTGCAGTACATTTTATTGTTTTTTTTATACAATATTCATTATTTATACGTACATTTTTCTTATTTAAAAACATAAAACAAAAGAATTGCAGTGTTTTGGAGGGGATCCGGAACAGATTAATGGTATTTCAATTCATTTCAATGTGGAAAATTGATTTAACATATGAGTAATTTGAGTTATGAGTTCAATCACAGAACAAATTAAACTCTTAAGTCAAAGTATCACTGTATGTAGAAAAATAGGTTAGAGAGTAATGGCTAATTTTAATTTTTTAATGTAATTTGTTTAAAAAACTGTACCTTACTTTTGAAACATGCCTCATACTACTGCATAATGGAATAAATATAGTATGGATTTCATAAAAATATATTTTGTAAAATATAAAGATGTAGTTATCTTAACAATTTATAAAAATATTGAAGTATTTTTAACATTAACTTTGAATTAAAAAGAAAAAAAGAATTTGAAAATTTTACTTACCTAATGAATCAAAATAACTAAGATCAACATCCTGTAAAGGTGTGTGGGCAACAGTAGGTCTCTGATGAAAATGTTCTTCTGGATCCTTTCTAGGTTTTTTAATAACATCTAATTTTTGTGGTCTCTTAGCAATTTCCTGTTCAATTTCACTAATTTGTTTTTTCATTAATAATAAAGTTTGATTTTCAGATTCATCAACTATATCACCATTTGTATTGCAACCTTCCATATCTTCCCTATCACTACTTTGTCCACTTGATAGCCCATCTTCTAAAATAGGCATACTACTTGGTAAACGACCACTAGAATTCAAACTCCCTTCAAATGACACTTCACTTTCTACATCATTACTATCACATTCTGTCGTTTCTGGTGAAAGAGTAAAATTTCTAGTATGATCCACTTGCTCACCCATTTCCGTTTCTCCAAGATCTTCAGTATAATTGCTAAGTGATTCGTGATCAGCCTCCACAATTTCCATTGCACCTGTATGTTGAAGAACACGTTTATGTAGCAATTCTTCTTGTTCTGTTGGCACATAGATAGATACATCATTTTCTGATATCATTTGATCAGAAAATATATCATTTGATTGAGATGTCATAACACTACAGTTAACATCAACTTTCTTAGGACTGTCGTGATTATTACTCCCTAAAAAATGTGCTAAACGGCTTCCAATATAAGAATTTCCAGTATTTACACAATATAATTTATATTCCAATTCATTAAAATCAGACTCACTCACAGTTGTTTTCAATCCATGTTGCTTTATGCAATTATTTTCATGTTTTGGATTATTACAAACTGAATTTATTTCAGATTCTTGGCAGTGACAAGAAAATGCTTCTTCATTATGATTTAAATCATTTTCTACAATTTCCTGATTTTCTGACTCAGAAGAGTGATTTTGTAACCAAGATAACATGCTCTGTGGACTTTGCCTTGTAACTTTATTATGCATATCAGATTTTGAAAGCTCTTCATTATCATCTCTGTTATCAACACAATGTTTATAGTTATCTTTAACAACACGTTCCGGATGACCTGGTCTAGGTCCATATCTACGAGGAGAGCCTTCATATTCTGCTATTGGCAAATTTCCAATAACACGAACAACACCTTGTTTCACAGGAAATGAAGGTTCTGACTTTGTATCCATTTCTTCTTCATAATTTTGATCTTCATCTTCATCACCAATATCAACTCGTTGACTAGGATGTGATCTCTCACAAATTTCACTCTCTCTAGAATATGGTTCAAATGCTGATATATCATGACTATAAACATGTGATCTAGATTTGTTATGAAAAGATATGCTTTCACTATTTTCATTTGCATCAGTTGTTATTGATTCTGTATATATTTCCATGGAACCTAGTATTTCATTTTGAGGTCCTCTTACATCTAATAAACTGTTTCTTCTTTCTATTTTTTGGTGAGTAACTAATTCACCAATATCATCATATATCACTTCAGCATTATGAATTGGTGCTTCGTAGACAAGATGACCAGAAGACAGAGTATGTTCTTGGGTTTGTTCTGAAACCGGTTGAAAGACTTTACCTGAATTTGAACTTGTTCTTAGAACATGGATACCATTGCATGAATTAACTGGAGAATCTCCAACTTCTGCTTTAGGGGCACTTTGTGGCAAGATATTCTTATTTCCTAATTGTGATAACAGTTTGTCCTCATACCCTGAGTGCATTCTGTAATCATAATTTGTTAAATTTTCATCATAATATACTTCTCCACTTCGCCTTTTATAGTCAGTATGTGCATGGAAATCACGAGGCGGATGATATACAACTTCATCACTATGATGTCTTCGAGAGGGTCTACGACAGGTCTTCGAAAATAATTCTCTACCACCGGCAATCTGTAACCGACTATCTCTTACAGAAAATTCTGGAATTGCATCTACGTGATAACCAATATCAAGTTGGGAATCGTATATAACTTTATCTGGATCATCACATGATGAATGTTGTTTCTTCATTTCAACTGCAAATGAATGATCATACTGTTCATAAGCATTTGTATATAAACCTTCTTCTATATTTCCATTCTTGCTAGAAGTATCTTTAATTTCTTTAGTCCTTCCTAATGAAGAAGTTTCACTCATATCTGATACACTGAGAGGTGACTCACAATCTTCACTTCCATGATTAAAATGGTTAACTGCTTTATTAGGAGTATTAATATCACTTTCATTGTTGGGAACCGAAGGCAATTTTTCTTCGGATACTTTATTTTGATTCACATCATTTGAAACACGATGTGTCTGACATTTTGGGAAAAGTTTTGAAATGTCTAAATTTTCATTACTGATGTCAGAAAGTAAGTGGTCAAAAACTTCAGCCATAATATTTCCTGATAACCGTCATCACAGGCTTAAATGGAAATGTTACCCATTCCTGTAAAATAAATATTCAAAATTAGTTTATCAGTCTAAATAATTTTAAATTTTAAGCAATTTAATAAAAATATTCTAAAGTAAAAAGTTATAAATAGTGGAATTATAAATAAAATAGTTAATACAATTAATACTAAATTTTTAAATTTTGTTGCAATTGTACAATATATATATATTTTTAATGTACAGGTTTCAGCATTATTGGAACATTTAGGATGCCAAATAAGTGATTTTGCCAGATTACTGATGGTTAGGTTAGAACCCATTTAAGCCAATAGCTAACCATCTCATTCTAAATTTAAAATACCCTATATTGATTGAACCAGATTACTGAGTGCCAGATTAGTTATGGTCAACCTGTACTATAATTTGGCTGTACAAAAAATTTTTTTTATTTACAATTTGTATTCACAGTTTGAATTCTTATGAAAATCAAACAATGTCATAACTAGCTTTTCAAGTGCCCTGTGCAAGATTTTATTTTTGGCTTTCCTCCCTTTTTTGGAAAAGTAATTAAAAAATAAATATGATAAAAATGATTGGTTAATTTTTAACTTTAACCAAAAACATTACAGAACTGTCCCCTTGTCAGCAAAATTTAAAATTTGAAAATGAAAATATAATACTGACAACTATTACAATATGTCATTTCAGGGCCCTTTTTTCATCCCTGTGCCTGTACATCCATTGCATCCGACTAGTTAGGGCACTGGTTATATATAAAAGTGAATTATGTTGTAAAGTCTAATTTATTTTTAACAAAAACTATTATAAAACAAAATTGTTCCTCTTAAATAATGAATATACTATTGTAACAAATAAAATAAACCACTAAAAAATTTGCAAATATCAAAGTTATATGTAGAAAAGCATTCTACATATTATCAATACTGAAAAATTTGCTTGTTATATAACACATTCACAATTTCAACATTATATTTTCAGTTTTCTAAATCCAATTTTGTTCCATTACAAAACTTTAATTTTGAAGAAACATGTAGAAAATGTAATTTTGTTAGCAATGATTTTCCAATATTTGTCACAACAGTCTGAAATGCATTTTAAATGTTATAAAAATATAATACATTACAAACATAGTTCAAAGTAAAGGGAAGAAGTGCTTGGAAATTACCTATAAGTATACAGTTTTGACTGATGATACCAGTATTAAATTTACATAAAATTCAGTTACTCTTATTTAAAATTCAAAAATCTAATACAGATTATTACAGTAAACTATAAATAAATTTTTTAAATTCTACATTAGTGGCATTAAAGTAAACACACTCAATGTATTCAATTTACAGTAAACCCTCGATTTAATGGACTAATTAGGAACGAGGAGTGTCTGCTACTGCCAATAATCCATTAAATTGAATGCGTTTTAAAAATATGTATTAATAACAAACTTAAAATGTGCAAAATATATTAAAATGCTATGATGTTTAAGTATTAATAAAATAATATTTGGTTTCTTCATATGAAACAGACTCAGATGTCCAATGCAAGTATGTGATTTATTGTACAGTATATGCAAGGATTACATAATATGCTTGACATTCAACTTACCCGTTTAGAGATAGACCCCCTCCACCTGTACAGTGATGCCCTAATCTCTCTCAATATCATCACCGTTGCCATCATAGTCGGTTTCATTTGAACGAACCATATATAATGTACTGTACATTGAGTAATTTACAGTTACTGGCTCATTGTTCCAACCTTATAGCATGCTCTATTTGCAAATAAAGGTTTTGAATTTTTCTAGGTGAGAGAGAGTTTTTCTCCATTAAATTGAGGGTTTACTGTATTATCTCCATTTAATATGTCAATGATTATAATATTAAATTTAAAAATTAAAAATAATAACTTATCTTAAATCTTTCAACATATAATAAATATTTAGTAAAGTTGTAATTTCATTTTATTTATTCAAAAAAATTTCTTCTTCATAGATTAACATTACAATACCAGCATTATTTAATGTATTCTTCAACTGTCAAAACTTAATTTTCTACTCCTAATTTCATATTAGAATTTCTCAAATTTTATAGATTTTATAAAACTTAGTTGCAGAATAATTAGCAAATATATAAATATATATCCTATTTATTTATTACTTATGAAAATTAAGATATCTTCATGAAATTTTCCCTCCTCTTTCTCAAAATTACAGATACAAAATATAAAATCATGATTATATTACAATAAAATTTTGTAGCTTTTTATTGAAGAGATTTTAAAATATTTTGAAGGACAATCAATCATTGGAAGATATTTTACTTAAAAGACACTTTACAAGGTATTGTTACTGTGTTCTTGTGACAAATGTAAGAGATTCCAAAGAATTTAAAATGTATAAACTTTTTCTAAATTTAAACGAACAATATTGAAAGATGTCAGACATTCTAATTATACACTGTAAATCACTCATATTTTGCCTAAATTGCTTCTTAGTCTTCTCTACAAACATAACTGTCAACAAAAAATCTCCCCCTTACTAAAATGCAATTTTATCAGTCATTTACTTTCTTATTCTATTAACTGGTACTTTAGAAGATATATATGTAATAAATTAACCATTTCCATCTTATCTTTCCTAAGCACCATGTTTATACTATATTCTCCTAGCCTATATTTCTTCTAAAAAATATACACTTGAGCTAGTACTAAAAGATATAATCTCAATATCTGGAAAATACTTTCCCAGATTTGCTGAAAATTTACAACCAGAGTTACTTTATTTTTTAATATCAAATTATAGAAATAATGCTGATGCAAAAAGTGATGCTATAAATTAATTTCACAAATATTTTTACTTATTTTCCGTACAAATACTTATGTTCATTGTATATAACAGAAAATCCAAAAATAATAATTTTATTTTATTTAAATACGATTAATCCAAAAATCATGAACATTTAATTATTAGTTAAAATATTTGTGTACACTAAATTCAAGTATCTTTTTATGTAAGTCAAACAATAAACAGGGTTTATTATCTGATAAATATATAAAACTGAACCATTTACTGAACTACTTATCTTTAATGAGCCAAGAATTATGTTATTATTGCATAAAATATTTACATTTAAATATAGTTACTTCATATACTTTATTTTTCATATTAAGATAAAATATGATACAGATATATTTTATCTTATTCGTTCACAAAACTGCAACCTCCAATTTCTATCTAATTTTGATGTAATAATTTTCTTTTCACCTTCATGTTATTATTTTCTTTTTTCTTCTTCTTATGGCTCAATAATGTTTCACTATCTCTTTCCATTGTCACAATTCAGTTCCAAAGATCCACGATCCACGAAACAGTTCCAAGATATGTAAACTCTGCCAAAAAATTAACACTTTATATGCTTTTAGATAGAGTGAAGTAAATACTGAACATATATATTTTCAAAGTTTTAAATCCAAGTTCTAAAGTCTATCTATCAATAAATAAATACAAACAAAACTGAAATTACTATAGATGGAGTTTATAAAATTATATAATGCATATATTACAATACTAACAACAGCTGTAAAGAATAAAAACAGCAGCACATAAAATAAACAGATTATGATTTAATATATGTTAAAAAGTTATAAAAACCATTTTGAAATTACACGTCTTTCTACATAACAAAAAGAAGGTCAAGTAAAATAGCAAGTGATGTACAAGATATAACATTCAAGAAATATATTGTTCTGAAATTCCAGATGAATGTTAAATGCAATCTATGATATTAATATTTAAATTTAAAATATTCAATCCATAAAAATAAGTATACTTTAAAAAAGTGTAACTTAAATATCACAAAATTATTATTGAATATAATTAAGCATATATTGGAATATAATATTAATAATTTGCATTTTCTCTTTTTATAAAGCTGCCCCTTGTTTCTAAGAGTTTCGAAGATGGACCTCAAGACACCAGAAGGAAATCAATATCTTTATAATTAATGCATTCATTTTTTTAATGTTACTTTGTAGACCTCCAGTGTTTTGAGAATTCTTAAATGCTGCTCATCCAAGATTGATTTTATAGGTTTTTTTTTTCTTTTACTTTCTCTGATGTTAGTTGTTCCAGCATTAGTACTTAAAAAATAGATTTTTGCTTTTTATTTCAGACCTCGGGTTGGAGTATTATCAATTTCTTAAAAACTATTTTATTACTACAGTATATACATATTGAAAAAAGTTAGAACTCAATTGGTTAATTCTATCAAAAGTCATTAAAAAAAAAACATCAGAAAATGTTAATATTGGAAGGGGAGTAATTCTTGAAAAACATTTGAAACATACATTTATCTTTTCATAAACTAAAAACTTGTATAATAAAAACAAATTGCATAACTTTTTGAAATATGGCCCCACCCCATTAATATTGCCTGAACCAAAGGTCTGATTTTTTCGAAATTTCTAGAAACATTTCTCCCTAATACACAAACCTCCCTGCAAAGTTTCAGAAATTTTCAACAAAAAGGCACAAGAGTTAAGCTTCAAACTGAATGGGAAAAAAAATCACGACCCCCATATTAACACCATGCACACAGAAAACCCCAAACTTTTTTTGCATTTCTCAATGTTTCAAGGTCAGAGTCCAAAAATGTAAAAATTTTAAGGGTCATATTTTATGACCAATTGCCATACTTTACTTTTCCTCTGTTTTATAATCAAGGATGGGAAATCGGCAGAAAAATACGTGACTCCCAAGTAAGTATTTTTTAAAATTAACTCAAAAAGATTTCACTCCCAACTTTCCATCCCTGTTTATAACAGCTGGGAAAGTAACTGTGATGACAACACTTAACAATTGCTTCTTCAAAACAATATCAATCCATAATTGCATAATGTTATCAATCTAATTATCAAAACTCTTCCAACAGGTCCTACATAATAGAAAATTTAGCTTAAATGATTCTCTGTCTTCAACAGACTGAAATCTATTTTCAATACCATCTTCAATTTCAGATAAAAGAAAAATTCTTCTGACAAGACCTATCAAGTATTGGAATTGTGGAACTAGTTTTAGCCAGCAAATGCTGAATTATTATAACTCAAACATATCCAATGAGGGTGCTTGGGTGCTGATGACAAAGCAATCAATTTTGTTACTTCAAAATAAAACTAAACATAATTTTCTGCCATTGAAATCATGCATCGTCATCTTTATACAAACAGGGGAAAAAACAAAAAAATTTAAACTGATCCTTCTTAGAAAAAAACAGAAAAGTGTGAGGAATGAAGATAATTACGTATAAATAAATAAATGAATTAAAAATAAATTTATTTATTTTTTAAATATACAAGCAATACCATAAGGCAAATGGAACCATCCCCTATTAACAATCCCTATAAATCATAAACATTTTAAAAACAAGAGACAAATAAAACTAAACAACAGTTCTTACAAAACAATTTATATTTTTAGTACTTAAGATAATTGAAATTGAAATTTGCTTTATGATGTTTGATGTCTACAAAAACAAAAATTTATATGTGGAAAGTCTGAAAAAGGAAGTATAAACACAAATTTCAATCATTTCTAGTGAAAATAAGAAATAGAGGATTTAATCTTCTTTGATTGTTTGAGAAATTTTGTATTTTATTGAATAGAGGTTGTTTATAAGGATTTACAAATATTTTGCATACAAATAGATTTGATACCCATAGGTTTCACACAGTTTCAGAAAGCAAAGAATGACAAGTGAACCATGTTGAGTAGGGTCATTAAATTGAACTAGAAACCTATGTAAGTCATATAAAAGAGATTAAGCTGAATTTGAATGAATCCATCACATTTTCCATTAAGAAAAGTCTGCAAACTTTTCAAACTTTCATTAGCATATTCCAACAAAGATATCCACACGATGAATCTTGTCGGATAACAGTATGATAAAACCAAACAATTGCCAGATTACATCAAGTTATATTAATGCTAGTATTAATAATTAAATACTGAGTAATTTGTAATTTGGCACTAGAGGTAGGCGTTAGGACCAAGTTAAGTATAAAACATTTTTGTAAATCATGAATCTCATTTCATCATCAAATTGATTAAAAATAAATAAGCAAGAACACTNAATTTTGCAGAAGGCTAAAGAAATAAAATTTGTATTCAGTTATGAGAAAGTTCACAAATCAAAGGGTGGAGTGAACTAAAAGGCCCACAAGGCATCCATCAGACAATTAAAACCCTCTCTTATCGTCTCAATCCCCAAAAATTTAACACCGACATTCCTATTGCTGACATTCAAATTAATGCAAACATTTTTGAAATCAATATAACAGGTGTTTACAATGCTTCATCTTAATAAAATTATTAAAAACACTAGATTTAACTTGGTTCAGAGATAATTAGACATTTTGATGCTTTGGTTAGTAATGTTTGTACTTTGTTGTTTATAAACATTTCACCTTAAACTTATTCCAATAAGGGAATGGAGGAATCAGCCTACCACTATGGGGATCCAGAGTCAAATTCAGATGATCAAAACACCTCAAAAGTTTAACACACAATAAAAACTTTATTATTTTTTAATCTGCATAACTGAAATAATGTGAATATGGATAAATCAAAGAAAATTCATAAAAACTAAGATAGATTTTTGAAAGACTTTTGTAAAATACTGTATATAAACATAAAATATTAACATAACATGATAAATTTATTTGAGCATTCATTTAAAATTTGTACAACAAACATTCTATTCTACAATTAAAAATTATTTAACAACTCTTCTTAACAGGTTTTTGTTTAAATTATTCTAATTTTTTTATTGAATACATTATATAAAAATCTATCAGCAATATTTTTGCTGTTGATAGCAGTTTTTGAATCAAATAATGTAAATTTTATTGTAATACTTATATGTTACTTTTACAAATATCAATTGATAAATGCTTTTATCTTTAATTTACCTAACACAACCTGCAATCTTGCTATAGATTACAATAGTTTAATCTAAAATTCCAATTAATGTCTTTAAGATTACTTGAGTTCAAGTTTGTCAATATTATAATTAACTTTTCAAAATTATAGTAATAAATATATCTAAACCAGATGACCCCAAACTTTTTAACTGTTGACACCAAAGATCTTTCTACCTTTTATTGATCCCCTTTTGTTTTTTTTTTTTGCTAATACAGTTAATAACAAACAAATCTGGTAAACCAGTTTTAATCCATACCATACACCATTTTCATAAAAATGATCTACTGTACTTACAGTGACTACTAATTTGAAGTGGCGAGCATATATTTTAAATTAAATAGATTTTAAAAATATGATTAAAAATTACAGACTGGTATTGTGACAATTTCACAATAAATAAATAATTGCTTGTTTATTTTAAAATGTTGTGAACAATTAAACTATTTTTGTAATAGTTTGTTAATAAGATGCAATATTTAAAGCTGCCTTATTAAAAATTAACTGTTGATTGTAAACTCAACTCAATATCTATTGTTAACATTAAAATATCAGTAATAATTTTTTTTAAATCCTCAGTTGTTTCATAATTGAATTTTGTTTGGTGCTCATTATTCTGTATTGCTGCATACTCTCTTCTGTTTAAATGTCCAAAAGTATTTGAAAATATATGTTAAATGCATTAATAAATCTCTTCACTCTTTCTTAACAGCATATAGAAAAATTAAATAATCAAAAAAATTCAATTTTATTTAGAATATATTTAAATAACCACTTAATCTCATCAAGGCTTTTATTACTAATGTAAAATTATTTTCCTTTTGAAACATGTTTTTAATTTTGCAAAAGGCTAAAGAAATAAAATTTGTATTCAGTTATGAGAAAGTTCACAAATCAAAGGGTGGAGTGAACTAAAAGGCCCACAAGGCATCCATCAGACAATTAAAACCCTCTCTTATCGTCTCAATCCCCAAAAATTTAACACCGACATTCCTATTGCTGACATTCAAATTAATGCAAACATTTTTGAAATCAATATAACAGGTGTTTACAATGCTTCATCTTAATAAAATTATTAAAAACACTAGATTTAACTTGGTTCAGAGATAATTAGACATTTTGATGCTTTGGTTAGTAATGTTTGTACTTTGTTGTTTATAAACATTTCACCTTAAACTTATTCCAATAAGGGAATGGAGGAATCAGCCTACCACTATGGGGATCCAGAGTCAAATTCAGATGATCAAAACACCTCAAAAGTTTAACACACAATAAAAACTTTATTATTTTTTAATCTGCATAACTGAAATAATGTGAATATGGATAAATCAAAGAAAATTCATAAAAACTAAGATAGATTTTTGAAAGACTTTTGTAAAATACTGTATATAAACATAAAATATTAACATAACATGATAAATTTATTTGAGCATTCATTTAAAATTTGTACAACAAACATTCTATTCTACAATTAAAAATTANCTGAACTTAAACGTTTTTTTTGTCAAACTTTACATTGCTATGGGTTAGTCACAGTCCTTTGATGGCTTAAGGATATTCATTAAGACACAGTAGCCAGAAGGATTTAGGATCTATTGGATGCAGCAGTCATTGTTGTATGCTGACAACCAGGTCAACCTCTAACATGACATATGTTCCAAGGCACTTCTGGTCACAAAGTCCCTTATTAATTAATGAGTATGGACAAGTACTCTTGTGGCTCCCCAATGTAAACATCTATGATCCATCTTCATATTTCTCCTTTTGGACTACAATTATATTTTGTTATTACAGTAGTGTAAAATAAAGATTTAGTTTTTGTTAAAGAAGGTGAATTGTTTTTAATTAATATTGTGCAATTGATGTTGGAAGCGTTAATACTGTACATTTCTTATAGTCCACACTACTATAACTTTTGATAGAATTAAAAATTGGAATTCATTGAATAGAAAAAAATAATTTTGACACTGAATTTCCATGAGTTGGATACAATTAATAGTTTAACATATTATATGAAAAATTCTATGTCTTATTATGGAAAAGGTTAAAAATAATGACTTTAGAAACACACATTTAATACTTTAAGAATAAATTATGTAATTCTGAAAAGTAATTTTAACATAAAATTTTTAAAAATTCAAATAATTTTATAATACTGTATCTGATAAGCTTTTTATGCAAGAAAATTACTTGTAGTAAAAGAGAAGTGTATTCTCAAATGTTAATACATTCAAGTAAAACAAGCTTATAAAACAATTTATTATACTTTACTCATCTTCAGAAATATTTTTAGAACAAGAATATTCTATTAAATAAAACTGAAATATTTAACTTGGAAAAAGTAAATATAGTTTTTAATAATTGAAATATTTCAAAAATTCAAGTGTAGACTTCATTTACAAAGTAAAAGCAAGCATTTTAAACAATAATACTTTCATAAAATGTACAGTACAAAGTTACTTAACTTCATAAAGATATATCATTAGTACTAGTCACCTTCAGAATACTAATACAAAATACCAGTCTACAGAAGTTCCAATAATAAAGATTATCACCAAATCTAGTAAACAGAAGGGCAACAAGAAAGTAAATATTATAGTACAATACACATAACTATTAGTTAAGGTTCAATTGAAATTGTTCTTTAAATTAAAACAGAATGACTTCATGATTGTTATAAATTCTGCACATATATATTATGAAAATAAAATGTTAAAGCTCTATCTAAAGTGGACATTAGTATGGCCATCTTTAAATGCTATAACCCATTTTCTTACTATTCCATTGCTTGTAATGTTTTTTCCATACACCTCACTAATCTGCTAATGAATGTCAGCCAATTTTACATCTTTTACACTAAGAAAACAAATCACCCTGCGTACTTCACAATCGGCAGGATTTTCAATTGCCTAAGGCATTTTAACACACACAAACAAATGTAAAACAAACGAATGCTTCCGTAATGGTATTGGTGGCTAGCCAGCAGATGTAGGTACTCAGCATGCATTCATGGAACACCAACCACAGCCCTATTTTAAAATGGTACTTATTTTAAAAACACACCTCGTACATGAGCATAGCCTATTGGACTATAAATTTTTAATGAGCTATTTTCAATCAACCCCTGAATTAGAGACAATCTATATTTAAAAAAAAAAACATTTATTCTACTTGTTAACTCATCTACAGAAGTCAGTGAGCTTAAATTCTAAATAAAACAAAAATTCAATTGCAATTTAACACATGCTGTGTTCCTGATGCACAAATAGGAAAATTCATGCAATGTATTGTCTGAAATAACTGATCTTAGGTCTTATAAATAAAAATTTAAATATTTAGTATTTTTATAGAAGATTGTGCTACTTCAAAATTGGTTAAATCATGACCACAATGCACAGCATAATAATCTATCTATCTATAAACATATGTATATATATTACACTAAAGATATTTTTTATTATCTGAACTCCTCCCAGATTTCTTGGTAGATTTGAACAAATTAGCATGGGTTGCACTGCATATCACCAAAATCATCACTTGGCAATTTTATTAAAGTGGTGATAAAAAACCTAGTCCACTTATTTTGACATTTAATACGAAATTGAATCATAAAGCACACTTCAGGAAAAATAGCAGAATGTCAAGCTCCTGTGCAATGTAAGTTTTATCTTCCAAATGAACAGCTTGTTATGTAAAAGCGACTCTGTGCCACATATTAGCAATGGCATAACGTCACATGGTAGATTCTGACAGGAAAGTAGCAAGTGACATTGAGAACCAATGGCATTTTTCAAGCAATGACACCCAGCATTTCCAGATTGGGTATTTTTTTTACTAATAGAATATTTGAGGACTTTTTTGTGTGACTTTTTTTTTACTTTGATCTTTCTTCAGTAGATTAAAGCATAAAAATTTTGACATGACCAAATATGTGAAATACTGTTTACGTATTGTGATCAAATGTGTTATTCAGAATTATTCATTAAATATTATTAAAAAATTATTCCTATTTCTAAGTGACAACTTAATATATTACTTTTGTCTTCCAAACTTCAAACTGATAAGGCTACCAACACCTGCATTAATTACTATGTAAAACTAGTGGTGATAAAATAATTTAAAGTGGCGAAAAAAAATTTAAAACTGGCAAAATGTGTAAGGTCCTGGACAGAATCTGAATCCCTCATTAAAAGTACAAAAAATTTGATTCAGTTAATAAAATATTTTGTTGCAAAAAAAATGTATAAAATAGATCTGTCACAAAGGTATGAAATAAACAATATGGTCAACCCCATGAGGTGATGAGTCGATGCAAACTAACAGGTTGAAATGTTTAGAATGTCAATTGGGAAAAATCGAGCTTTGACTCTAATGCATGGAATCATAGACATGACTAAATTTGGAAATAAAAGAGAAAATGAAGCATTCCTTTAAAAGAAAAACTATTGTGACATAAGTAATAAAAACAACTTAAGTGTCAGAAAAGAAAATATCATTGCATGAGATACAAGCGAAAGCATCAAAGTTCCATCAACACTTGAAGACAAAGTAAAACGAAGGTGTCAAATTAATGGAGAGCAATCTTACCTGTAGCCAATCTGGTTATCTAATTTCACTTGGAAACAGGAAAGGGACCATACAGGAAATGTAGAGAGAAAATCAAGACCAATCAAATTAAAAATTTTGGAAATAAATCTTTTGAAATCCCTGAAATTCAAAGACAAAGTGTTGGTCACTTCTCCTTTGCTCAACCTATTCATTCTGTGTCAGTTTCCCTGTTGTCTTAGATTTTGTCTTCATCACTTCACCTTTGTTCCACCAAACTACATCTGACTCCCAGCCAGTCTACCCTAGGGCCATCTGATCACCAATTGAAACTCCATACAATCACCATGGAAACTGACTGCAATTGGATAACTGATGAACTATAGACTGAACTTAAACGTTTTTTTTGTCAAACTTTACATTGCTATGGGTTAGTCACAGTCCTTTGATGGCTTAAGGATATTCATTAAGACACAGTAGCCAGAAGGATTTAGGATCTATTGGATGCAGCAGTCATTGTTGTATGCTGACAACCAGGTCAACCTCTAACATGACATATGTTCCAAGGCACTTCTGGTCACAAAGTCCCTTATTAATTAATGAGTATGGACAAGTACTCTTGTGGCTCCCCAATGTAAACATCTATGATCCATCTTCATATTTCTCCTTTTGGACTACAATTATATTTTGTTATTACAGTAGTGTAAAATAAAGATTTAGTTTTTGTTAAAGAAGGTGAATTGTTTTTAATTAATATTGTGCAATTGATGTTGGAAGCGTTAATACTGTACATTTCTTATAGTCCACACTACTATAACTTTTGATAGAATTAAAAATTGGAATTCATTGAATAGAAAAAAATAATTTTGACACTGAATTTCCATGAGTTGGATACAATTAATAGTTTAACATATTATATGAAAAATTCTATGTCTTATTATGGAAAAGGTTAAAAATAATGACTTTAGAAACACACATTTAATACTTTAAGAATAAATTATGTAATTCTGAAAAGTAATTTTAACATAAAATTTTTAAAAATTCAAATAATTTTATAATACTGTATCTGATAAGCTTTTTATGCAAGAAAATTACTTGTAGTAAAAGAGAAGTGTATTCTCAAATGTTAATACATTCAAGTAAAACAAGCTTATAAAACAATTTATTATACTTTACTCATCTTCAGAAATATTTTTAGAACAAGAATATTCTATTAAATAAAACTGAAATATTTAACTTGGAAAAAGTAAATATAGTTTTTAATAATTGAAATATTTCAAAAATTCAAGTGTAGACTTCATTTACAAAGTAAAAGCAAGCATTTTAAACAATAATACTTTCATAAAATGTACAGTACAAAGTTACTTAACTTCATAAAGATATATCATTAGTACTAGTCACCTTCAGAATACTAATACAAAATACCAGTCTACAGAAGTTCCAATAATAAAGATTATCACCAAATCTAGTAAACAGAAGGGCAACAAGAAAGTAAATATTATAGTACAATACACATAACTATTAGTTAAGGTTCAATTGAAATTGTTCTTTAAATTAAAACAGAATGACTTCATGATTGTTATAAATTCTGCACATATATATTATGAAAATAAAATGTTAAAGCTCTATCTAAAGTGTGTACTAAACTTCAAGTATCATGTCTTTAACACACCTCAATCATTAAGCTGATTAGACACAAGAGTTGCATTTTTCAAAATCTTAAAAAAATTATAAAAACAAAACTTTTTAAAAATATATATACTGTTTTCTTAGAAAATAAAACAATTAATACAATTTATATAGTACTAAAAACAATGACAATTCAAGAGGAATAAAAAATAAGCAATCAAAGAATAATGGCTAATAACAAGAACTAATTTTTACTGTATCAAATTTTCTCACCTAAAATCTCAAACACTCAGATACCTAAATTATTATAATTTCTTCTGGATAACCAAAGATTACATGTGTTACCTATAACCATATGGTATTAAAATGGAAGACATATCCTCCTTTTAGCTATCATATTGAGAAAATGTCCCCCATTCTAACTCTAAATTCTTTTACTGATCATGATTTTTCACGATTGAGCATGGAAACAATAGATTGACCCAACCACAACTATATGCATCACTACAATGCATTTACACTTACAGAAATTCTACATTTGGTTATGTTTATTCAGTTTTGGAAGAGAAAAGATGGTTAGGATAAAGACCACTTCCCTAAAACATCATTAAAATCTGTTATCATTAAACTTTGAAGGAGTGCCTATCGTAATTAGAAGTGGAAGAAATTTCAGTTGCAAGATTTGAGGACATTGATACAAAGCATTTAATAAAAATGTTCTTCTCTATTTTACAAAACATCTAAGAATTACTATACTGTCAAAATTAAGTAATTATGATAAATACAATGATTAACTATGTTTTGTAATAGTAGAATTAAAAATACAAATGATAATAAAAGTAAAAATAATTACAAAATAATATTTTTATTTGAAGCCTGTTCAAGCAAATCTGTAATGTCTCTCTTTTTAGAATGATTTGTTATCCATTTATAATTTTTCATTTAGTAAGCCTAGCTGTGTTTAAAAATAAATTACAGCTCATTCAACAGTTTCATCTGTCTAAACTTACCAAGGGTATCTTTAAAAAAAAAAAAAGTATGTTTTGTTACAGTCATATGTTTCTATCAAGTTCTATAGTTCTCTGATAGAAAACTATTTAGAAGCAGGCTATTGATTTTATTGTAATTTAGTTCTTTACAGTAAGAGCTAAATGATCAGCTCTTGAACTTGTGTCTTTGGGTCTGTGAGCAACTTTCTTGGTAAAATTAACAATATTAACTGTATTTACTTTAATTATTCTACATCTAGTATGGCAATCTTTCCCACCAAGAACACACCTACTGCATTGCAACTCTGGATTCATCTCAACACCAGGTGACTGTTCAAGCAAATATATTGAAGATATTGAAGACATTAAAATCTTTTTCCATTTAATTCTTTATGATTTAAAATTTGTAGGAAAGTGTTTTATTAGCAAAAAAGTAAAACTATACTTGCTGAATTTTTCATATTTTATAAAAATATGATAAATTTATAAATAATGAGAATGCTTAAACAGACACAAAATGGCTTCAACAATCTCTAAATATTTAATTTGTGTTTAACTTACACATAATTACACATTATCATCATCATCACTAATTTAAGTATATTTTAGCAGAACTGTTTCTGAATGATTTTGTTAATATTTTTGTTTGATGAAATATGGATTACAATCTAAGTGCCATAATTTAATTATTTGTATCTTATAAATATTGTTAAGTATTTTGTAAATTTGTAATATTTTTATTTTGATTGTTATAACAATTTGCTTTAATCTTTAATAAACTTACATTTTGCAATGATTAATAAAATATTCTAATATTTGAAATTAAGAACAATCACAATTAGTCATCAACTAATATCCTTTATTTTAATTTTATAAACAGTTTCAAGCTTAAAATCTAGAAAGTAACCTTGTTAAGGTATAGTACATTTCACTGATTTTAGAATGTTTATCATTTTATGATATAATATATCTAATATTTAGTTAAAATGACTTTTGATAAATCAATAATATTTCATTGAATGACATGACTATTTATATAAGAACTGTTCCTAACACAAACACTTAACTTTTCTTAAAATACTGTATATATTTTCATCCATGTCAATTATATTGTGTTGTATCATTCATCTATAAAAATAAAGCCATTTAGACTTCACTCACTTGACAAAGGATGAAATTCTTAGTTTAAAGCAAAAAAATAATGCCAGTTTTTGAAAAAATATTGTCTAAAGTATAAAAAAAGCTTACCTTACAGAAAAGAAAATTTTTTTTCAAAGCATTGGAATAATATTTCATAATCATCATCTGATTTCATAACTTTCTACACTTGCTTCAGAATTTTATATAAAAATAACTATAAAATTATATAAAGTATATAAAGTTCTGAATAGAATGAAAAGTCTAGGCACTTATACACAAAAGAATACACTATAATAACAATAATAATAATAATAATAAAGAAAAGTACTGTCTTTCAGCATTAGAAGGACTAATTTCACTTTTATTTATTATATTATTCATTCTATTCCAAGAATACAAACATTAATTAGAAAGAGAAAACTCTAATTTATCTAATTTAATTACAAGTAAAAAAAAAAAAAAGCCTTTTTAACATTAGTTACAAATATTAAAAAAAAAAAAATAGTTCCTTGCTTTCTGTTTATCTTAATTTGTTTTACTTTGTTTAAAAAAAATTGTTTTTAAATATAATTGAATTAAAAAGTACTTTAAACCAGAAAGTCACATTCGGAACTAACTACTATATATATTCTGTATAAATATAACTATTGATAATACTTAAGTTAGTATTCAACCAATGAAAAAAGTAGAAAAACAAGTTATATAATCAAAACTATATACTGTGCTGTATTTAAAAAATTTTTTCAATTATAAAGCTGTTTATAAAAAGTTTAAGTAGATCTATATAAATGCATTTTAAGTAAAAAACTCATTTATTCATCTAGGAAAAAAAACAAAAAAAAAAAAATCACATTATTCAAAGTGTAAAGTGAAATAAAATAGATTTTGGCTTTTCAGATTCCATCCCAAAAAATGAACATTTTAAAATTATATTTAAATAGAATGATATAGATTAAGAAAAATATACTTCATTTTTTTTTGTTTACAAATTTAAAAAGTTAACATATGCATTTTATAACACCTATGCTTTTGAAAATGTTTTGAAATTGAAAATTTTATTATAAAATTATTTTTATACAAAACCAATAAAAATAATTCATGAATTAATAATAGGGCACTATATTTTTCAATTAGTTTTATTATATATATATATATACATAAACAAAGTTGATATTTAAAAAATAAAATCAACAAAAATTTATAAATAAAGATACTTCTCCGATAACATGCCAATTTAACATGCTTTCATAATAATATAGTTTATTTAAAAACTACTTTGAAGAAAACACAGAATACTGCATTAAAATACTATATAATGGTATGTGCTATTACAAGGAGATCAAATATATAATAGTATTGTTATTGAAAACAATAGTAACTTGCTCAGTCAGATAAACGTATTGATCTATAAGTCTATCTGCCTATGCTAAAATTATAGTGATTGCATATGATGTATAGACTACAGTTTCTATACACAATGAGCAATTATTTATTGTGAAATTATCACAATGTCAGGCTGCAATTTCTAATCATATTTTTAATTTATTTCATTTAAAATATATGCTCTCCACCTCAAATTAGTGGTGGCTTGCCCCTGTACATCATACTTTTCCTGTTAGCAATATTGTCATGCCAGTCATCTATTAACTGCTTTCGGGGGGAAGTTTTTAACTGAAATAACGTCACTTCCGTTTTGCATTGGAAATTTGTATATAGTTAACTGGGAGCCTCCTACCCCTAAGGCTTTCATATCTGGTCTCATCTTTCATCTATCTAACTCCATTCTTGATTAAGGAAAAATGGACGGACGACAGTGGGAATTTATAGGTCTATAATTTTTGCAGCCTAATAAATTCATGCATTAGATCTCATAGAATAACTAGAACCAATATTAGTGGGGTCCTAATTAGAACATGCAAATCTACATTTGCTTCTGGTATCATTACAGATGAAGCCATTAGTTCTATGTATAAATGCATTTGCAACATTCAAACTTTTTAGCATATTTATTTTTATTTTTTATTTATTTATTACAAAAAATGGAGCCTGGGCCCAACCCTGGTGACTAAATATAAAATAAATTTTGATCTTCTGCAAATTATATATAAGTTACATATTTTATCAATGAACATATTCGCATTTAATAAATTATCCCACAGACTGTTTGGCGATATAATTGAATCAGGTTGTTCTGTGTTTGATGAGTTAGCTATAGAAAAATTATTTATAAAATAAAAACAATAATAATTAAAACAATGGTACTGTTATCGCTGAAAGAGAATGCAATCAACTAATAGTTCCAAAAATAAAAATTTTAATAAACAGCTACATTAAAAAAAATCTGTAACTAGAAATTTATTTCTATAAATTTTATAGATAGGATACTTTTATAATTAAACTATATGCATTGAGAAAGTTACACAATAATATTTATTATTCTTCATAAAAGTTAAATAATTGAAACTTATTTCTTATCTATCCATCAAACCTTGTTAATGCATTCTTATCTAACTAGATCAAATAATATAGCATTAATCTTTTTTTTCTCTGTTAATGAATCATATGGATCATTAATACATACATAAACGTATCAAATGCAGGATCCAAAACTACCATGTTAGGGTCAATTTTTAAGTATAATTTGACCAATAAATCCAATTTATTTATCAGTATATTATCCAAATTATAATTAAAGCAAAAATGATGATCATGTACTTTAGCTCTCTGTTCTCACATAGTATCACTATGCTTAAGTATTTAATACCACTACACCTTTCTCACACTTCCAGAAATAATTTATCACCAGTAACATTGTCGGTCTTTTTCAAAAGCCTGCTTCAGAGTTATTGCTGGAAATGCAAGAAAGATGTAGTGGTATTAAATAGTTTGTTTCAGCTGCTGTAAAGAGATAATTTGAACAATGGGTATGCTTAAGTATTTCAAAAATGTAAAAATACACTTTGGGTAAAAGTAATATATAATTTGTTCTATTGTTTAGGCTGAGAGAAAAAATTTTTGTGCACTGCCATATCTTAACTCTAAGTTAATATGAATATATATGACTGCCATAATTAAAAATGCTATTGATTTCTTAAGGTTAAAAACTGCTACACTACAAAAGGTGGCCAAGGTTAAACTAAACTCAATGAATGTTAACATGTTGCTCTGTAAGCATTACCAGTGCTTAAATTGATTTAAAACTAACATGTATAATTCTTCAAACTTTCGTACAATTTTTCAATTTATGTTTCATGTAAAATCAAAAATTCAAGAATCTAGTGATGATTACATTCCATATTTTGTTCAATTAAAAACAGGATAAACAGGGTATATGATGTACTTCTGAAAACAAAGGGTTGTGAAAGTTTGGCTTCCCTGTTTTCTCCGCTCAAATAATGTAAGAGTTCAGCAGCAGAATCAACCAGAAGCTTTGCTGCAAGTGGAAAGACATTAAAATTACCCTTGAGAAACCATGCCATTCTCAATTGCAAGAGTCCGTTAAACATACCAATAAACACATGGAAAATGTGTTGGCAACATGGAAACTAATGAAACAAGTAACATGTCAGAATGTTTAAAATTTTTGCAGACTGAAAAAAAACAAGCTTAATTGGGCTGCAATTTGAAAAAAATTGTAGACCTATAAATTCCCACTGGCATCCATCTGTCTTTCCTTAATCTCAAGAATGGAGTTAGATAGATGAAATCCAAGACCAGATATGGAAACCTTGGAGAAGGAGGCCCCGGTTTATTATGTACAAACTTCCAATGCAAACTGGAAGTTACATTATTTCAATTGAAAATTTTTCCCCTGAAAGGTATTAGATAGATGACCAGCATGACTCTATTGTTAAAAAATAACATATGATGTACAAGAGCAAGCCACTACTAATTTGAGGTGGAGAGCATATATTTTAAGTTAAATAAATTAAAAATTGTAGCCTGGCATTGTGATGATGTCACAATAAATAATTGTTCATTGCTTATACATATGTTTTATAATTTTTATCTATTTTCATTTATTTATTTTAGTACCAATTTGTTATTTTTATTTTATCACCTTGTTACTTTTATTACTTTATTATGTTAAATTGTTAACCTAGTTTTTGTTTTACCTTTGTGCATGCAACATTTCATACATTTTAAATTGTTCAATCTTTTAAACTACTCTGTTTTTGTACTAACCTGAGGATGACCTTTAAACAAGGTCAATAACATTTATTTGATTAATAAATTGGTGTTAATTACTGGATTAAGGCATTTTTTAATTAAATATATAGTGAACATCCAGTTATTGCAGTATTTTATTTATGGATATGGCTACATCAATCAAACTTTACAGAAAATAGAGCTTATCATGAAAGTATTAAATGTTCACCTTATAAAGCTATTTTTGGCTGTTCAATGTAAATGATATTGCTCGTGAATGCTTCAGTTCCTTGCAACATGGACCGAAAGATTAAATACTAAAGAGGATTTGAAGGATATCTTGTAAAACCAAAATGATGAAATTGGAGATAATCACTTTAGCAATATTAATTAAAGATGGAATGGTGAATGGTCAACATAAAGTGAATGTAACTGCTGAAATGGTTGAAGAAAATAGTTTTGAAACTTGCTCAAAACAGACAAAATGACAAAGTAGTAAAAAGCAGAATTTGATGTTCTTTTATACTTCTTATACTTATCCTTGTGAAATAAACTTACTTCAACTTTTACCATGCTGTCTTGTCAATTCTAACATTTATCAACATCAATTGGTAAAACTTTGAAGTAAAACAATTTTTGACTGTTTTTGGATCTTAGGATATCATACAAATCCTAGATTTTATCAAATTTCAAACTTTTATGGTAACATATATACACACAATGTCACTCCGTGTGTAGTAAGGCCTGCCATGGCATGGAAAGGCCAATCTCGTCCCTTGTATTAATGCATTTTTAAGGCTTATTGTGCATCCACATACATTAATACAAGGGACGATATATACACACATTAAAATCCAAGAATCATTTTTAATATTTGATAAATAAAGCTCTAAAAACAGTAATCCTGATTGCCAAACTTTTAACCATCTTTTCAATATGTTCACTGAAGGTAAGCCATGTTGTAAGAAATGTTACAAAATGTTACTATGTAGAATGTTATGTGGCAATCTAGGTGACATTCAAATAATTTGATTTAAAATTTAAATACAGATATCCCCCCATATAACACAATAGTTAGGTTCTAAAAAAGTGACTTGCTATGTGAATCCATGCTATACAAAACTTAGGGTTAGGTTCCAAAAGTTAGCAAATGCATACTATTTTTCTTAATAATTACAAGACAAGAAATACATTTATTAAAGCAATCAATAATTAACAATTACAATCAAAAGCATTGCACCTTAATATTAATTTTTTATTCACTGCTAAACACTGTTAAACAAGGATGTTTTCTTTTTGGCAAAATATCTTCATCTTTTGAGCTTTCCTGTTAACTTTAATCCAAAGTATTAGCAACATGTTGATTTTTCTCTAGTTTTTTCATTTGCTTGCATTTACCTAAGAGATCTTTGAAAATTTAATCTTTTTGTGTAGTAATTTTTAATATAATCCATAGAAACAAAACATAGTTACAGTCTTTTGGGTTTATTTAAAGCACTATCACCAACAGCAGCAAAACCTGGTTAATAGGATAGCTCGAATAGGAACTAGGACAAGAAAAATTGTACAATTAATTGTCATTAAAATAAACTGAGCAAAAAGCACAAAATAACATTGCCCACAAATTTTACAATATTGAAATTTCAAATATGAGTTTCATGTTGCTTGGGAAAAGAAAAAATCAAATAATTGTGTTTGCACTCAAAAATTCCAACATTTTGTATGGAGATATCTCCAATTCTCAAACCATGTTAGAATAAAGTTGTATTGTACAAGGGATGCATCTATACTACTACAGAACATAAAATTAACAGAAACTCTTAAACACACAGTACTAAAAATAAAGCATAGAATAAAAATATTTGAACAATTAAATAATGGTGTGCAATGCTCAAATATCAAAATAAACAATTCCACTTTCTTAAAGATAATTACCAAGGAATATCTACATGCTAGGAATACATCCTCCTCTATGTATTAGATAATCCACTGACAATACTATAAAATCATATGTGAATGCATAAATCATTGCTGTAAATCTCAATGATTTCCATCTGCTTACTGATGATAGGATCTTCAATGGGTCTGATTATACTAGCTTCATCATAGAACATAATACTGTCCTGAAGTGCAAATGCAGAGAATGCCGGAGTTGCATTCCCCTCTTGGTCAGCTAATTTTATATACTGTAGTACTATATTTAAATGTTTTATTGAATCAGTTGAATCCACACGACAATCTACATGACATTCTAAAAAGTAACATTACATTTAGTTTATGTTCAGAAGTTAAAACCTGAAGATGGCTGCTTTTATCAGCCATCTTTAAGCTCTGGAATGTAATATCAAATGAATTCAGTTTGCTCACTTTTATATATGCATACAACATGTGCAATATAAAAAACATCATATTTATATCTTTGCAAATAATTTACAAACCATTTTTATATCATCTACATAAATATGGTCTGATCTAATCTCTCTCTTCTGCTAAAAACAGGTACATAGATATGCATCTATTCAATAATTCTATAAAAAGATACGAGTAAATTTTATGCTCTATGATTATTGATTATTATTATTGATTTAAACAATATGATTAATTTAAGATATACATTACTAAAATTATGCTATATACATACAGAAATTAACTAAAATTTAAAATCAACTAAAATTAGATCTACATTTAACTAAGTAAAAATAATTAAAAATGAATTAGTTTAACTGCTAAATTACAAACTTAATACTGAATTACACACAAAACAATATACTATGTGATAAAATTCATCTAATAAATATTTTTGTGACAATTTAACTTCATTATGCAAAGATTCATTTCTCTTAAATTTTTTTTTGTTAATTTATCAGCAAATATGAACATTAGAAAGAAAAATGAAACTTCTGATTATCAAATGTACAATCTATAACAATATCAAATATATTTTATCAACCCAATTTAGCATTTTGAATCTGCATATAATTTTATGCACAAAGAATTTCTGAATAACTGGTTTTTTTTCCCCCAGTATCAAGATGCACTATTGCTTTAGTGATGTGGTTGCAGCATGTATAAGTTATGTTCTATCTGAATTATTGTGTAACAAGTCTATTGTAAAAAATTTAATGAACTGTTTACCATGGATTTAAAGTGATTTTAATCTTTTTTTTCTATAGCTGATTGTTGAAACATCAATTTTATTGTAATATTAAATAGCTGCTACAATATTGCTATTTTAAGCAGTGCATTAACCACTTTAAATTACTTACACAAATCTTTGTTACAATAATTTATGCAGCATGATTACAGGCAAACAAAACGGTGTTGTATCTATCTTTCCAGTAACATTCAAGTAAGTTTAATACACTTTTTTCAATTAGTTAATTTTCACAAGCGAAAACCAACAAAAATTAACTACAATAACTAAAAAAAATTTATTGCAGATTGTTGTGTAAAGCAATAAAATGTAGTGCCAATAAAAAAAAATAGAGAAGGAGCAATTTATTATTTAATAAATGAAAAACTAATTTACTTAAATAAACATTATAAAACATTTATAGTAATGTATCTACATAGCTAAATATTTATTTATGATGTCTTATATTTTTTAAAATCTAGTTAATATATAAATAAAAATGGATAATATAAAAGCAGATTTTTTTGCATTATTATTAAGTATACAGTAATACCCCAAACTTACGTGATAGGTAGGACCAAGCAATAACCATATAAGTCAGGGTATAATTTCGCAATTTGTGTAAAATCCAAGTCGGATGTATGTAAGCTAATAAGTGTTCTCGTTAATCTTATCTCGTCTTTTGATTCGTTCACGGTTACAAAAAATCACCACATAGATTCTCTCAAGTCTCCGTAGATATAACAAACACAGAAATAAATAACACAAAATAAATTGTAGCTATGTGTCGATTCTGCGTGACCCGTCTGAACATGTAAGCTGAACAACAGTGTGGGGGAGTGAGTAATCAAGAGTTGCGTGGCGCTCAAACAAAAGACGAATCGACGAGATTTGAAAATCGCATCACTCCGGGGTCGCGCAAGTCGGGGTAGCGTAAGTCAAGGTATTACTGTACAGTATATAAAAAAGTTTGGATCATGACATAAAACAAACTAATATAAGCCAAATGCAAGTTGTGTATTTCATATTCACTTTAGACTAGGATTGAATTTTGGTAAATTAACTTACTGTACTTTGGAAATTAATTTTAAATGAGTCTTATAAAGTTTATGCTTTCTTTTCATTATATTCTTAATTGTTTTATTATGAATAAATAATAAATATGAATTATTAAAACACAAAGTAATAATACATATTATTGATCCTGAAATATACTCAATCCATTAATATGTATATGTATGTATATATATATAATGTNAATATATATACTGTTTTCTTAGAAAATAAAACAATTAATACAATTTATATAGTACTAAAAACAATGACAATTCAAGAGGAATAAAAAATAAGCAATCAAAGAATAATGGCTAATAACAAGAACTAATTTTTACTGTATCAAATTTTCTCACCTAAAATCTCAAACACTCAGATACCTAAATTATTATAATTTCTTCTGGATAACCAAAGATTACATGTGTTACCTATAACCATATGGTATTAAAATGGAAGACATATCCTCCTTTTAGCTATCATATTGAGAAAATGTCCCCCATTCTAACTCTAAATTCTTTTACTGATCATGATTTTTCACGATTGAGCATGGAAACAATAGATTGACCCAACCACAACTATATGCATCACTACAATGCATTTACACTTACAGAAATTCTACATTTGGTTATGTTTATTCAGTTTTGGAAGAGAAAAGATGGTTAGGATAAAGACCACTTCCCTAAAACATCATTAAAATCTGTTATCATTAAACTTTGAAGGAGTGCCTATCGTAATTAGAAGTGGAAGAAATTTCAGTTGCAAGATTTGAGGACATTGATACAAAGCATTTAATAAAAATGTTCTTCTCTATTTTACAAAACATCTAAGAATTACTATACTGTCAAAATTAAGTAATTATGATAAATACAATGATTAACTATGTTTTGTAATAGTAGAATTAAAAATACAAATGATAATAAAAGTAAAAATAATTACAAAATAATATTTTTATTTGAAGCCTGTTCAAGCAAATCTGTAATGTCTCTCTTTTTAGAATGATTTGTTATCCATTTATAATTTTTCATTTAGTAAGCCTAGCTGTGTTTAAAAATAAATTACAGCTCATTCAACAGTTTCATCTGTCTAAACTTACCAAGGGTATCTTTAAAAAAAAAAAAAGTATGTTTTGTTACAGTCATATGTTTCTATCAAGTTCTATAGTTCTCTGATAGAAAACTATTTAGAAGCAGGCTATTGATTTTATTGTAATTTAGTTCTTTACAGTAAGAGCTAAATGATCAGCTCTTGAACTTGTGTCTTTGGGTCTGTGAGCAACTTTCTTGGTAAAATTAACAATATTAACTGTATTTACTTTAATTATTCTACATCTAGTATGGCAATCTTTCCCACCAAGAACACACCTACTGCATTGCAACTCTGGATTCATCTCAACACCAGGTGACTGTTCAAGCAAATATATTGAAGATATTGAAGACATTAAAATCTTTTTCCATTTAATTCTTTATGATTTAAAATTTGTAGGAAAGTGTTTTATTAGCAAAAAAGTAAAACTATACTTGCTGAATTTTTCATATTTTATAAAAATATGATAAATTTATAAATAATGAGAATGCTTAAACAGACACAAAATGGCTTCAACAATCTCTAAATATTTAATTTGTGTTTAACTTACACATAATTACACATTATCATCATCATCACTAATTTAAGTATATTTTAGCAGAACTGTTTCTGAATGATTTTGTTAATATTTTTGTTTGATGAAATATGGATTACAATCTAAGTGCCATAATTTAATTATTTGTATCTTATAAATATTGTTAAGTATTTTGTAAATTTGTAATATTTTTATTTTGATTGTTATAACAATTTGCTTTAATCTTTAATAAACTTACATTTTGCAATGATTAATAAAATATTCTAATATTTGAAATTAAGAACAATCACAATTAGTCATCAACTAAGATCCTTTATTTTAATTTTATAAACAGTTTCAAGCTTAAAATCTAGAAAGTAACCTTGTTAAGGTATAGTACATTTCACTGATTTTAGAATGTTTATCATTTTATGATATAATATATCTAATATTTAGTTAAAATGACTTTTGATAAATCAATAATATTTCATTGAATGACATGACTATTTATATAAGAACTGTTCCTAACACAAACACTTAACTTTTCTTAAAATACTGTATATATTTTCATCCATGTCAATTATATTGTGTTGTATCATTCATCTATAAAAATAAAGCCATTTAGACTTCACTCACTTGACAAAGGATGAAATTCTTAGTTTAAAGCAAAAAAATAATGCCAGTTTTTGAAAAAATATTGTCTAAAGTATAAAAAAAGCTTACCTTACAGAAAAGAAAATTTTTTTTCAAAGCATTGGAATAATATTTCATAATCATCATCTGATTTCATAACTTTCTACACTTGCTTCAGAATTTTATATAAAAATAACTATAAAATTATATAAAGTATATAAAGTTCTGAATAGAATGAAAAGTCTAGGCACTTATACACAAAAGAATACACTATAATAACAATAATAATAATAATAATAAAGAAAAGTACTGTCTTTCAGCATTAGAAGGACTAATTTCACTTTTATTTATTATATTATTCATTCTATTCCAAGAATACAAACATTAATTAGAAAGAGAAAACTCTAATTTATCTAATTTAATTACAAGTAAAAAAAAAAAAAAAGCCTTTTTAACATTAGTTACAAATATTAAAAAAAAAAAAATAGTTCCTTGCTTTCTGTTTATCTTAATTTGTTTTACTTTGTTTAAAAAAAATTGTTTTTAAATATAATTGAATTAAAAAGTACTTTAAACCAGAAAGTCACATTCGGAACTAACTACTATATATATTCTGTATAAATATAACTATTGATAATACTTAAGTTAGTATTCAACCAATGAAAAAAGTAGAAAAACAAGTTATATAATCAAAACTATATACTGTGCTGTATTTAAAAAATTTTTTCAATTATAAAGCTGTTTATAAAAAGTTTAAGTAGATCTATATAAATGCATTTTAAGTAAAAAACTCATTTATTCATCTAGGAAAAAAAACAAAAAAAAAAAAAACACATTATTCAAAGTGTAAAGTGAAATAAAATAGATTTTGGCTTTTCAGATTCCATCCCAAAAAATGAACATTTTAAAATTATATTTAAATAGAATGATATAGATTAAGAAAAATATACTTCATTTTTTTTTGTTTACAAATTTAAAAAGTTAACATATGCATTTTATAACACCTATGCTTTTGAAAATGTTTTGAAATTGAAAATTTTATTATAAAATTATTTTTATACAAAACCAATAAAAATAATTCATGAATTAATAATAGGGCACTATATTTTTCAATTAGTTTTATTATATATATATATATACATAAACAAAGTTGATATTTAAAAAATAAAATCAACAAAAATTTATAAATAAAGATACTTCTCCGATAACATGCCAATTTAACATGCTTTCATAATAATATAGTTTATTTAAAAACTACTTTGAAGAAAACACAGAATACTGCATTAAAATACTATATAATGGTATGTGCTATTACAAGGAGATCAAATATATAATAGTATTGTTATTGAAAACAATAGTAACTTGCTCAGTCAGATAAACGTATTGATCTATAAGTCTATCTGCCTATGCTAAAATTATAGTGATTGCATATGATGTATAGACTACAGTTTCTATACACAATGAGCAATTATTTATTGTGAAATTATCACAATGTCAGGCTGCAATTTCTAATCATATTTTTAATTTATTTCATTTAAAATATATGCTCTCCAACTCAAATTAGTGGTGGCTTGCCCCTGTACATCATACTTTTCCTGTTAGCAATATTGTCATGCCAGTCATCTATTAACTGCTTTCGGGGGGAAGTTTTTAACTGAAATAACGTCACTTCCGTTTTGCATTGGAAATTTGTATATAGTTAACTGGGAGCCTCCTACCCCTAAGGCTTTCATATCTGGTCTCATCTTTCATCTATCTAACTCCATTCTTGATTAAGGAAAAATGGACGGACGACAGTGGGAATTTATAGGTCTATAATTTTTGCAGCCTAATAAATTCATGCATTAGATCTCATAGAATAACTAGAACCAATATTAGTGGGGTCCTAATTAGAACATGCAAATCTACATTTGCTTCTGGTATCATTACAGATGAAGCCATTAGTTCTATGTATAAATGCATTTGCAACATTCAAACTTTTTAGCATATTTATTTTTATTTTTTATTTATTTATTACAAAAAATGGAGCCTGGGCCCAACCCTGGTGACTAAATATAAAATAAATTTTGATCTTCTGCAAATTATATATAAGTTACATATTTTATCAATGAACATATTCGCATTTAATAAATTATCCCACAGACTGTTTGGCGATATAATTGAATCAGGTTGTTCTGTGTTTGATGAGTTAGCTATAGAAAAATTATTTATAAAATAAAAACAATAATAATTAAAACAATGGTACTGTTATCGCTGAAAGAGAATGCAATCAACTAATAGTTCCAAAAATAAAAATTTTAATAAACAGCTACATTAAAAAAAATCTGTAACTAGAAATTTATTTCTATAAATTTTATAGATAGGATACTTTTATAATTAAACTATATGCATTGAGAAAGTTACACAATAATATTTATTATTCTTCATAAAAGTTAAATAATTGAAACTTATTTCTTATCTATCCATCAAACCTTGTTAATGCATTCTTATCTAACTAGATCAAATAATATAGCATTAATCTTTTTTTTCTCTGTTAATGAATCATATGGATCATTAATACATACATAAACGTATCAAATGCAGGATCCAAAAGTACCATGTTAGGGTCAATTTTTAAGTATAATTTGACCAATAAATCCAATTTATTTATCAGTATATTATCCAAATTATAATTAAAGCAAAAATGATGATCATGTACTTTAGCTCTCTGTTCTCACATAGTATCACTATGCTTAAGTATTTAATACCACTACACCTTTCTCACACTTCCAGAAATAATTTATCACCAGTAACATTGTCGGTCTTTTTCAAAAGCCTGCTTCAGAGTTATTGCTGGAAATGCAAGAAAGATGTAGTGGTATTAAATAGTTTGTTTCAGCTGCTGTAAAGAGATAATTTGAACAATGGGTATGCTTAAGTATTTCAAAAATGTAAAAATACACTTTGGGTAAAAGTAATATATAATTTGTTCTATTGTTTAGGCTGAGAGAAANTCCATCTGCTTACTGATGATAGGATCCTCAATGGGTCTGATTATACTAGCTTCATCATAGAACATAATACTGTCCTGAAGTGCAAATGCAGAGAATGCCAGAGTTGCATTCCCCCCTTGGTAGGCTAATTTTATATACCGTAGTATTATATTTAAATGTTATACTGAATCAGTTGAATCCACACGACAATCTACATGACATTCTAAAAAGTAACATTACATTTAGTTTACGTTCAGAAGTTAAAACCTGAAGATGGCTGCTTTTATCAGCCATCTTTAAGCTCTGGAATGTAATATCAAATGAATCCAGTTTGCTCACTTTTATATATGCATACAACATGTGCAATATAAAAAACATCATATTTATATCTTTGCAAATAATTTACAAACCATTTTTATATCATCTACATAAATATGGTCTGATCTAATCTCTCTCTTCTGCTAAAAACAGGTACATAGATATGCATCTATTCAATAATTCTATAAAAAGATACGAGTAAATTTTATGCTCTATGATTATTGATTATTATTATTGATTTAAACAATATGATTAATTTAAGATATACATTACTAAAATTATGCTATATACATACAGAAATTAACTAAAATTTAAAATCAACTAAAATTAGATCTACATTTAACTAAGTAAAAATAATTAAAAATGAATTAGTTTAACTGCTAAATTACAAACTTAATACTGAATTACACACAAAACAATATACTATGTGATAAAATTCATCTAATAAATATTTTTGTGACAATTTAACTTCATTATGCAAAGATTCATTTCTCTTAAATTTTTTTTTGTTAATTTATCAGCAAATATGAACATTAGAAAGAAAAATGAAACTTCTGATTATCAAATGTACAATCTATAACAATATCAAATATATTTTATCAACCCAATTTAGCATTTTGAATCTGCATATAATTTTATGCACAAAGAATTTCTGAATAACTGGTTTTTTTTCCCCCAGTATCAAGATGCACTATTGCTTTAGTGATGTGGTTGCAGCATGTATAAGTTATGTTCTATCTGAATTATTGTGTAACAAGTCTATTGTATAAAATTTAATGAACTGTTTACCATGGATTTAAAGTGATTTTAATCTTTTTTTTCTATAGCTGATTGTTGAAACATCAATTTTATTGTAATATTAAATAGCTGCTACAATATTGCTATTTTAAGCAGTGCATTAACCACTTTAAATTACTTACACAAATCTTTGTTACAATAATTTATGCAGCATGATTACAGGCAAACAAAACGGTGTTGTATCTATCTTTCCAGTAACATTCAAGTAAGTTTAATACACTTTTTTCAATTAGTTAATTTTCACAAGCGAAAACCAACAAAAATTAACTACAATAACTAAAAAAAATTTATTGCAGATTGTTGTGTAAAGCAATAAAATGTAGTGCCAATAAAAAAAAATAGAGAAGGAGCAATTTATTATTTAATAAATGAAAAACTAATTTACTTAAATAAACATTATAAAACATTTATAGTAATGTATCTACATAGCTAAATATTTATTTATGATGTCTTATATTTTTTAAAATCTAGTTAATATATAAATAAAAATGGATAATATAAAAGCAGATTTTTTTGCATTATTATTAAGTATACAGTAATACCCCAAACTTACGTGATAGGTAGGACCAAGCAATAACCATATAAGTCAGGGTATAATTTCGCAATTTGTGTAAAATCCAAGTCGGATGTATGTAAGCTAATAAGTGTTCTCGTTAATCTTATCTCGTCTTTTGATTCGTTCACGGTTACAAAAAATCACCACATAGATTCTCTCAAGTCTCCGTAGATATAACAAACACAGAAATAAATAACACAAAATAAATTGTAGCTATGTGTCGATTCTGCGTGACCCGTCTGAACATGTAAGCTGAACAACAGTGTGGGGGAGTGAGTAATCAAGAGTTGCGTGGCGCTCAAACAAAAGACGAATCGACGAGATTTGAAAATCGCATCACTCTGGGGTCGCGCAAGTCGGGGTAGCGTAAGTCAAGGTATTACTGTACAGTATATAAAAAAGTTTGGATCATGACATAAAACAAACTAATATAAGCCAAATGCAAGTTGTGTATTTCATATTCACTTTAGACTAGGATTGAATTTTGGTAAATTAACTTACTGTACTTTGGAAATTAATTTTAAATGAGTCTTATAAAGTTTATGCTTTCTTTTCATTATATTCTTAATTGTTTTATTATGAATAAATAATAAATATGAATTATTAAAACACAAAGTAATAATACATATTATTGATCCTGAAATATACTCAATCCATTAATATGTATATGTATGTATATATATATAATGTCATATCTCAAACACTAAATTACAGTAGAATTTATTCTAAACTATAAGCAATTTATTTTAGCCCAATGATTGTTATTTTATTTAAGAATTTTTCAAGAATATTTTGTAATAATCATTGAGAGTCAAACAACAAAAGAATAAATAAACCGTAGAAGTGAATCTTAAAATATTAACAAATAAACTGAATTTTGAATTTTGTGTATGTATTTTTGTTTGTATTCAACTACTATTTTTATTAATACTTTAATTTTTTTTAAACAATTGACAAGTTTGATATAAGCTACTGAATAGCTAACTATTAACTACAAGTATTCAGAGCTAAGATATTAACAACAGGATATAATTTCATATAATTAAAAGTTTAAAAATGCATATTTTAAAGTAAATATTTAAGAGAAAAGAGCCGCATTTATTATTATTATTTTTTAAACTAGAGCAGAACAATTTTTATGTGCATTAACAAAGATACAAAAGTTGTAAACAGAGAAACTGATAAACAATTTATATATATATATACACAAAAGGATAAAGAAGATAAATTACAGGCTTATTTAAAAATATATAAAAATATTAAAATGGAATGATGATATGATAAAATACTTTGATTACCAGTTTTGACAAAAGAACAAGTGTTAATTGGACACAATACATTTGAAAAGAGACTACAGTATCAGTAGCAATTAGCAGAAAAGTTGTGGATTAATAGTTTTTTAGATCAACTGTCATTGTCAAACTGGATTTGTTTTAAAGTATTTCAAATGTATCCTGTATTTAAAATTTATTCAGAATAATTGCAAAATAAAAGATAAAGTAATATAATAAATGAGAATTTAATTGATTAAAATTTAACAATGGCATTTTAATATTTTATTATATATGCTAAGAGTGGCCAAAATCTTGTCATGACATAGCAACTATCAGAAATATATGAGAGCTTCATCCTGTATCATAACACCTATTGGACAGTCACATTATCTATTTATATTATACAGTAAAACCTCTAAATCTCAAATTTGAAGGGACCAAAAAATGGCAGTTCAAGTTTTGGAGCATTATACATATGAAGGTATATGCATGAATAAACAAAGTATAAAGCAGTAGAATAAGGGATGCAATTCTGTGATGTATTTAAGTCCATGATATTTATTTCAGATCATTATTAGCACAATATATGAGGCTATAATAATGATTTAAATAAATACCGTAAATTTAGATAGTCAAAACTATAAATGGAACCTGAATATAACAGAATCCTGCCCTTACCAAACTTTTCTTTGGTCCTGTGTATATTCCACAAAAATCAATATGAAGTAACTTGTATATAGTGAAACCTGTTTAATGTGGAAACAGAAATGAATATAATAGAAAATTGTATTTCTATGCCACACACAAAATGCTCTAAAGTTCTGCTTTTAAAAGTAAAAACCATTATACAATATTCTGATCTGTAGTGTGGCTTCTATCAATAGGAAAGCAGAACTCATCCAATAGACAATAGTTTAAATTTGAAATTCTATTGGGTAAGTTAAGTTCTGTTTGATAATAGTTATACATATTTCAAAACTGAAATTTGAAAATGGTTGTAAACAACACTATAAATTTCTTAAATTTATATTATTGTCAGTTAAGAGCATGCAGAAAAAATAAGATCATCATGGCTTTGAGGAAATAGTACAGCTTTGTTTAAAGTCAAAATTATTGAAACAAGTAAAAACAAAAGCTAAGTGTAAAGCAAATCATGGAAAATTTTAAGATTGACAAGACACAAGTTTATGAGATTTGAAATCTAAGTTAGATATCAAACAGGAATAGTTGAGTGGCAATGGGTCAAAGAAGAAGAAAGTAAAGACAACTGACAGTGAAGAAAAACTAAACAGTTTGAGACTGGTTAGTCCATGCAATGGAAAAGAATATTTCCATATACGGACCAATTAAAGAAGGAAAAGCCAAGGAACTTTCTGAGAAATTAAAGAGCGGTTTTAAAGTTTTCAGCAATGGCATTCAATCTCCTCCAAGACTGTTTGTGGAGAATCTGAAGACATAAATGGAAAAACTGACAGAATGAAATATGAACTTGCATGTGCTTATAGAAGAATACAAGTCCAAAGATATAGAAAATGGTGATGACACAAGTTTATTTTTCAAGCATTGCCAAACAAAACACTGTGCATAAAAGGTGAGAAATGTTCAGGGGGAAAACATTCAAAAAACATCTCACCATTAACTGTATTGAACATTTGAGAATTTATTGCTATATGATTATATAAATTTTACAATTCTTACTGTAATTCTCACAAAGCAAATTTTTAATATTATTTTCCAATAAAGTTAACAATAACTGCATTAAGCCTTTTTTACATCACTTTTCAGCAAATGTATGTAATATTAAAAAAAAAAATTACTCTAAATCTACTTTAATGCTATATTTGAACAATATCAAATATTTGTTTTGTTGCTAACTAACTTCAAATTCATACATAAATGACTATGCAGATTCATCTTCACTAACAAAATCATTAAAAATACAAACCAAATGAAATATAAAACACATTATTTTACCAAAAAGAGTCTATACAAATACAAATTGAGAAAAACTGTATATTTCAGCTTATTCTCTTATTTTTCCAAAATTGCTTGTTTACTTCAAATACTCTTCAAAATTATAATGAATAAAATATTGAAATAATATATAATTTAAAACAACCAACCCTTTTTTTCAATTTATATATAATCTACTAAATCTGAATATAATTAAGGTATTTGGAAAAATAACTTTTAGAAAATCTCAACCCTTAACTTTAACATATTATTATACAAGGATAAATTATTGTAAAGAATGTTATTCTTAGCTTTTTCATGTTGTAATTGAAAGACTGACTACGTCAAAAAAAGAACATTCCAAGGATTAACTATATATCTGTCAAAGAAAGAAAACACGATACAGACAGAAAAATACATTTACGCCTACATGTTACAGAAAGACAGGAGTTTAAATTTAAAGTTAAATGCTCTGATCATCTAACCTCAGATACATTTATGAGAAAAATTATTATTATTATTAGAAGTATTCTAATTCTACTCAAACAATTTCATTTGTATCACATTTAATGTAATAATGAAATATTTATGTTTATTACTATAATACAGAAACTAAATATGAAACTCAATTGTGATATGAAATAGTTTTAAATTTTAAAATGATGTTATATATCCTTTCAACTGCTGATTATAAACATTCTATGCTTAATACCAAAGAAATCTTAGTAAAAATGCAAAAGAAGTTTTAAAAACATTATATAATTTATTATTTTAGTATTCTTATAAAAATAGCTTAATATTTATATCAATTAAGTCAAATTAATTAATAAATTCTATTACGTTTAGCCTTTAATATTACAGAATTTTATCAACTTTAAAAATTAATACAAAATAAACCTTTTTTTATTAAATAAAAACAATCATAATTATTTTGTAAAATCAGAAAGATATAAACTGAGATATACAGATATTTTCAATAGTACTGTAGTGCACACTGATGAAGCAACACTAATTAGTGACAATGGGGATTAATGATAGCTTCTATAAGCAATTCTTTCTGAATAGAACAGATTATTGCAGACTTCTAATCAAACGTAATCCAAAAACAATTCTCTGTTGTTATCCACAACATTTAAATCCACATTTACAACTTAAGATTAACAGTCAGAGCTATAAATTATCCAATATATATTCAAATATTTAAAGTAAAATGAATGCTGACTTCTGACTCTGATAATTTATTCTGGACATTAGAATAAAACTGAGTTCATCAGAAATTTAATAATCATCTAGGAAAAAAATTTAATAGATTTTCTGTATGTAGTTTGTTAATAAATTTTACTACTAATAATAATAATAATTACAAGAATCAATGCTAAAATCAATCTGTGAAGGATACATTTTTATAGATTATCTTCTTATGAAATTAATTGCAATAATTAATTCATCATCAACATATTCATTTTGTTTATTACATAGATTTGATTATATTGTCTGATGAATATATAGAAGCATTGAAATAAAGATCATACACAATCGTAATTATTGTTTAGTCTTATTATTTCATTAAAATCCTGACATTAAACCGGACAATTTTTTGGAGTAATAGAATAACAGTTGCATTTTATATATATTTTATTAAATATTAACATGATACAGAATGAGATTAAAATAAATTTTGTAAATCAATTATAAAAATTTATATTATTAAATAAGTTCATAAATTAACTTAAAATCTAACTATGAAACACCCAAATAAGGACTTAAGTGTATAAACTACAATCCTATAAAAAAAAGTAATTCTACAGTGTAATTCAGATCTTTCTAGTCATTATAACTCCAAAAATATTGAAGGTAACAGCAAATTGTAAAACATATTAAAATGCATGGCTAAATATATATATTTAAACATTGAAGGGTGGAGAGGGAATAAGCTCATAACAAACCTTTTAAAGAAGTAAAGTCATAATTTTAAATGGAAATGATGTTTCCATTTAAAATTATGATCTTACTTCAAAAGGCTTCACTAAATATTACTTATTTAAAATACAAATAATAATTTTGTTGCTATTGTTATTATTTTGCTTATTCACTTTTTAATTCTACCATTTTCTAAAACTTTTGATTTTTAAATCAAAATCCTTCAATTATTCCATTTTTGATGACTGTTAAAGTTTAAAAATTTGTTTTTTAGTTATTAAAAGTTCAATTTTTTCATTTCTTTTCCAACTCATCAAAGGAAAAAAAAGAAAAACAGGAAAAGATAACAACTTAAAGCTATAAATCTAATAATTCAATCTATATCCAATAACAGAGCATTCTTTTCTATTTTTTTTAATCAAACAATAATATTTCATTAAAAATTATTATTTTTATATAAAATGGTGGTGGCACAACCATCTACTTTAGAGCCAAATGTCTATAATAATTAAACTAATTCCTTAATTTAGACTGAAAATAACCAAGCAATTTACTCTAATTTTTTTGTGATTTAAGTATTTATAAAAGAGAATGAAATAATAGACATTAAAATAAATGAACAAATTATTAAGAATTAATTTCTGTATAGAAATGTATAAAATAAACTATTCATAGTAAATTTTAGAATTAATTTTTAAATATAATGTCTTACTGCAGTTCTATATTTAAGAATTATTAATTATCAGAACAGTTCACAAGAGCCCGAAGTAGTAAAAGAAGTGGGTGGAATAAACATTATACAAAGATATATAAATAGCTTAAAATTTGACCTTCAAACCTAGATTGAAAACTTCACAGAAGTAAACACGCTGTAAGAAAATTTTTATCTTTGTTTAATATCAATGAACTGTCTAAAACTAAAATTAGTTTTTAATCTCAGAGAAAACACTAGTGCACAGGTCCATAGGACACTTTTGGAATTTATATCACAAATATTTCCCACAAATTTTTGAAAAGATCATACTTGTGTATTCTTCTATTGAACCTTCTAGGACAGAATGACATTTTTACAATAATGCTGTAATCTGTATTCTGTAATTAGCATTTTCTTCATTAATCTACAGTTTAGGTGTATAAAGCATACCATAAGTCTGGGTCATGGAATTATATATTTTTTTTAACGTTTTGCTTACTTTAAGCTTAATTTTCAAAACTGAAGTTATTCAAGCATTGGTTATTTAAAATGCATTTAGTGTAGTGTTCTGATAGTTTTTGTAACTTAGTACCATATAGTGTAATACAAGAAATAATCATAATTTAAATTTTAGGGACCAAAAAAAGACTTTGAAGAAGAAAAGCTCAGCAAAATTCTCTACAACTGAATTCATGTGAATCAGAAAACCAATTCAGATGACTGTTGAAGAGCTATAGTCAAGTAATGAGACCAGGATATAGTAAATACACTTGTAGTTGATAACTGTATGTGATAAATATCATGACTGTAGCTCTGAAGTATCAGATAACAAATTTTAAAAATTTCTATTTGTTTTTATAACTTTATCTATAGTTTTCTTTCTTTAATTTAGTTTTTATTCTTGTTCATTTTAGAAATTAAATTAAATAAAGTATAAAATTTAGTTCTAGCCTGTTCCAACAACAAGTTTTTATTTATCAAATGTTTTTGACTAAGTAGCCATCATCAGGATCAAATATGTACTAGAATTCTTTTTAAATTTTAATTTTAATGTTCTTAACAGTGTTCTAAATATGAAATGACGACAAATAACTAAAATAACATAAAATAAAATACAAAAAAATAATAATAAATAAATCATAAAATACAAACAACGATGATAATCAATCACAAGATCTAGTACAACAATAACTAGTGTGTACTTTTATCCCAATCATGGCTTATAAGAAATTTCTATGCTGGGATAAAGTGTAAATATAATATTTTGGTATTTTAATGAAGATAAATACTGATAAACTTGTTTTTCTAAATACCTATAGCAAGCTTCTACCAAAACAATAAAAAAGTAACAAGACTGCATAATACAGTACATCTAGTTAGGCAACATTAATAGGCATGCCTGCTGCCAGTTAAATATATATATCTTTCAGTATTAAACTACAAATAGTTTCTCTAAACAGCTTTTTCTCTTTCCATTATATATATGTACACACACACACATTTATTGTATTGAAAGAAATTTGTTCATGAAGCCTCAAGGCATGATATGTATTCATTGTCATGTTTCAATTATAACTCAAGCTGATTTTTGTCACTTACTTTATCTAACAGAATTATATTATATATTGAAGTAAATACAATGATATTTTATTATTTCACTTTAAAAATTTAGTTACTTAAGTTTCATTTTTAATTACTCTAAAAAAATATTTCAAATTTTGCAAATACTTAAATATATATTCAATAAATACTTCAAATTTTGCAATTAAATAAAATTTCTTAATTAAATATAATAAAATACAATTTTAACACGAATCTTTATAAATGAATATTCATCAGACAAACTGTACTACTGGAATATTTAATTTTAAATAGAATTTTAATTATATGATTATTTAAATAAATCAAGATTTATAGATGAGAACACTCAAAATGTATAAACACTTAAATATAATCAGATCAGAACATATAAAAGATAGGTAATGTAACGAAGATAAAGCTAACATTCTACAGAAGATCCTTGCTTTCATAAGAAAAAAATACTTGAATTATTCATACATTAACATTGCTTTTTGTATATATTTATCATTGATTATTATCAATCATTATTAAAAATAATAACTGATCATAATCATATTTCACAAAAAATTTTAAATATTTACTCTATATAATACTTCATGCATTTCAACAATATTTACATTCATAAGAGAGATAGACTTGATTAACAATGTAAGAAAATATAAACCGGAATTTATAAAAACATTGACAATAATATAAAAACAAACATAATACTTTTACTGATTGTTACATAAAACCGAATCAGGATGAATTTATAATTACCAAAACTCAAACATTATACAACATATATAATTAATAATTACTCTTTCATTTTAAAAAAATATGCTTTGAATAGTTTGTAATAATTATGAATTTCAAAATTACTTAATATTTTTAGAGTATGAATATGTTATTTTAATTTTTCTAACAGACTTATTTATACTAGTGATAATCCTAACAAAAATCATAAAGAAAAAATAAACAAACATATTTCAGATTACAGAAGAATTACTATATAGTTTGTGACTATATTACTAACATAAATCTTGGATATTACAGTAAAAAAAACTTGTTAACGATAATCGGCAATAATTTTGTGAATTAATATGCATTTGGTGATATATAAAGAAAGATAAAACATTGATGTCACGATTTCATTTTCAATTAAATGTATGATTTTGCTTAAAAACTTAGCACGAAATAAAGTTAAAATCAAAAATGTATCTGTTGGATATTTATACATATCTATACTTATACAGCAGCAAAAAACTTTCTTCATAACAAGAACTCATTAAGGAAGTTATGCTTGAAGAAATAAATATAACTGTCAATAAAATTTGTCTCATTTTATCACCTTACAACGTGATAAACTTCAAAACAACAAAAAAATAAATAAATAAAAGCAGGACTAAATTTAACAACAGTATAAATACAGACTTATAAATATGGATGATTATTAAAATTGTTTAAAGTTATTTATTTTATTATGAGCCATCATTTCAGTTATATAACTCTTCGAATATTTTATCCATCTAAATTATTTACACACAAAAACTGAATTTTATGCAAATTTTGAATTAAATAATAATTAATAAATTATATTACAATATTCCAACAAACAATGTAACAATTAAATATAAAAAATAATATTTCATCAGCATGTTTTTCTTCTATCAACAAATAATTTTCTTTATATTTAAGGCTAATTAATTATTGTCAATGATATTTCGTAAGTTAATAATTTGATGCTTATTACATTGTATTATTTTTACTGATTTGATAATTTTTAATTTACACGAAATGAAATAAGTCAGAATTTAATTTTGTAATAAATATTTTTCTTTTTTTGTATTAAGTAAGCAATTAAACTTTTATTAAAGTAATATATAATTACAGTAATGAGAAGTGACGTATTGTTCCGTTATTTCTTGAATTTTATAAGCATTTCTACGTACATATTACAAATATAAAATAATCTAGTTCTATATTATTTTTAGACAAGTAAATGCAAATATTAAAATGCAATTGGAAGAAAATATTCAAGATTGTATAAGATGTCTATAAATAAATAAAATCTTGTTACTATCTAATTTATAAAAACCTTTACAGTAAAACTATTATTGTAATAAATTTAACATTTGTTATATTTAAAACTTTGTATTATAATCTTCATTAAATTAAATGTTCAAGTAGTTAAAATTTTTTTAATTTAAAATAATCTTTTCAAATGTTTCTTTTAATTATCATCAATTAATTATTGTATTATACAGGTAATTTTCATTTTAAAAATATAAATTAGGTCATCCCAGCTACATTCTTAGTATATACACTGTATAAGATTAAGGAAATAACTTGTTCTGTAATAAAAAAAAATGAGGTGGTTCTACTGAAAACTTAAAAACATTAACATTAATTATTTAAACTTACTAAAAATTAAATTCAGTTATTTAATATTATTGTCAATTTGCTTCAGTCTACTATTTATAATAGTGAGAATCATATTACTCATGTTAGTTCTAAATGAATGATGACTCACGTCTGTTTATGGCAGCTGAAAATTATCTACCAAATAAAAATTTGCAGTATCTCAAACATTTTATTTTTTTATATTAATAATCTCAGATGCTATCATTAATATGAGAAAAATAATGGAAATGCAAAATACAACTGATGTTTACATTTATATATAAATAATCAAATATTTGTATCCAGATGTTTTCTTCAAAACAGTTCTTTTCTTATTACTAAAATGCAATTTGCATCCATCTACGAATACAATTTATTTAATATTAAATATAATAACTGTATATATTTTATGCACATAAATAAATTAATATATATTTACAACTTATATCTTAAACCGACTTTTAATCATTAAATCATTGCATTTTTGTACGTTTAATACACTCGAAGCCGGAAGAAAGTTTAAATCGCGTAAAAACACATCTTTTCTTTTTGACGACGTCTAACTTTGGAATCTCAGACGGACTCAAGCCAGGCTCATCGAAGAAGCCGGAAATATTCTTTTCCTACAGAAAATCTATCAGCCGCTTACTAAATAAATATATAATCAAATTAAATAGGAAATCGGAGTAAGAAAACATTGCGTAACGACACACTTTCGAGCACATTTCCAGCTCTTTCGATATACCTGCCTCGGGTCTATCGAAGATTCCAAACTTCGACGTTGCCCGAATGGTGCCAAAAGATGTGTTTTTATGCAATATTTTTCTACTTCAATTTCCTATTTAATTTGATTATATATATATATATAAAAGAAACTGGTTTAAATTTCAAATCATCAATTTTCTTCCCATTAATGAGCCTTGTATATGATTCTGATGTATCTATAATGGACACTAATGAAAAAAAAAACTTGAATAATAATAAAAATATGGAGAAATCTGCAATGATTTAAATGTCAATTTCATGCCTTACGTCATAAATACGTCATCCAGTGTTGAAATTGATGTAAAAATTACAAACTGGGAGCGAATTACACGAAAATGTTGGACGAGGCACGCCTGAAAGTATATCTTATCTTTTGAATGAAAATAAGCTTGAGAGCGTATCTACTAAGCCTACACCCAAACGACATCAATGGATACAAACCTGATATTTATATTAATCCAAAGGTAGTTTTGTGTTGCTACAACGTTATCGTTATGCCTTACGGTTTAATTATAAACTTAATACCAAAGAAAATTCCTTCTTATTCCGTCTAAATGCGGACAACAAACTCTTCCTCCGCCACCAAAAAGGCAACCGACGAGAATCAGAAAACTTGTCATCGCCTAGCAACGGTATAGGTGCTGCCACATAGCGGTGTAAACGTCGGATGGTAAAAATTTTTTTTTTTTTTTTTTTAATTTTTATTTAATTTTTTAAATGGTAGTAAAAATCTTCCTCGAAAATTTTAAATTTGTATTAATAATATTTAACGTAAGTTATTAAGTTTTACGTTAATTTTAAATAGCGATGTTTAAGTATTTTTATAAATCGGTAAAAATTCGATCACCGAAGTCATCGCAATGTGACTTCGGTGTAGTCGCAATCGTGTAGTTGTACGTTGAAAAATCGTATTAAAATGAGAGAATTCGGTAGTGTTGTACTCGCGTACACGTTGCTTACTCTTTAAAGGATTTAATCGCTAAATTCGAATTTTTTTAAAAAAATGTATTTTATTACGTAAATTACCCGCCTTATTTCTGTATTGGAATTGATGGCGATAAGTTGTACGCGAAATTTACGAGAAGATAAATTGTAATTTTTTTTTTGTTTTTCTTTTTTGCTTGTTTGTTCTTTATCGATACGATTTATATAAATAAAATTTTGATTTATATATAAATAATCGTATAAATATAGCCTTAAATCGGTTTTGATCTAAAATATATTTTTCTTTTAAGATTAAAATCTTCTTCCTTCCATTTGAGGATAATGGGAAAAATGGCATGTGTTTTATAACCGTTTAAACTTAACTTTTTATAAATATATAATAATTAAACCAAATTTTCAGATTCCATAGATGTATTTGCTCTCATTTAAGCTTAATGAAAGGATAGGGCCCGATGAGGCCTTAAAACACTTAAAAGATTTTGGTGCCCCCATATACTGTAGCTTATATGTATTTCGAAATATAAACATAAAATTAAATTTTATTTTTTCAAAATAATGCCAGCAAATGCTTTAATTTTTCACTTATTGTGGGGGATCTTTTCTGTGGATTCAGTACCATTTGCAATATTGAATCATATGGTTCGTGGTAAATCAGGCAATGAAAAATTTCTTTGATGCTCCTTTTCTTTAATGCCCTGAACACGTGCTTATTTTGTTTAATGGTAAATCTAGTCATGTGTCATCCCTTGTTACGGAAGGGCAATCTCCTGATCTTCACACGTAGCCTCAAGAACATTCCATTGCATTTCTTGTATATTAATAAAAAAATCCGTTATCTTTTCTTAAATTTTATTATTTAAAATGTTTAATGTACAATTTTTAAAGCTATTTTGTATGCTTTTAATATACTAGAAGCCTCAATAAACTAGCCTAAATGGACTGAATCGCTCTCGATTCCTGGCAGTCTCTGTTTTATATCATTAAACTTAAGAAAATAGATCTGTAATGGTTCCACGTGTCTTTTTACTTCTTAAAATAGTAATTAATAGAATTTATAAAGTTTACATTGAAGAATAAATATTTTACAGGTGGTTTTACTATATTTGCAATGCGATTAAACTATCAGTGGTCAACGAATGTTCACTTTTGCTGATATCCCGATGGTAGGGATTAACCGCAACCAAACTCCATTGTTATTAAAATGTAATTTGCTTTACTGAAAAAGGCAATTTTCTTTCTCTTTTATTATTGATAATATATATATTATAGAATGAATTATGGTATATTAGTATTCTTTTCTTCATAAAGTACCAATATTATCTGGTATATTTATTTATAAGGTTTCTTTGTATTAGATTGTAAAATTCCGATCCCATATTTTGCATTTGCACTTACTTATCTTAATCCTTCCTTATATTGTCTAGGGGTTTGCTACTTATAAATCTTTATGACTAAAAAAGAGGAGAATATATTCTTCTTTTCCACCAGAACGATACAGTGAATAGGCCTACATTTTCTCTACTTTGCTCTGTTCATTACCAAATGAGGTGTTTATTTATTTATTTTTTTAAAACTAATTTCCGCCCTGTGTATACTAAGAAGACCTTATTTCTATATCCAGCATGGCTTAGGCAGTGCCTAAAATGGGGGCTGGTGGATGATGAAAGACTAGCCTGTCATAGCCGGAAACGATCGCCTAAGAAAAATTCCTGGAGGATTCGATCTTGGGTCTACCAGAGCGGCAGGCTAAAGCCGTAATTACCACGGCATCCGGCCGTTGCTGATTCTCAATCCTTTCATGTTCTCTGCTTCACATCAGTGCCCACCAGTGACCAGTGGATAAAACCACTGAAGTAATTGGTCGTGGGTTCGTGCCTCGCCAACGGGCGGATCACGTGAAGCATTCCGGATTTTCTTCACGTTTATAATACCTAAATAGGCACCACTTTCCCATAGACAGTCCTCCCGGGAGGCATCCTCCCTAGAGAGATCGTCCACGTGTAACCAAACCGCATTCTCTCCGTCTTCTGTTGGATCTTCCATCTTTTTCTTATATTAATATATATATAGAAGCTATTATAATAAAATATGTCAATTATTTAAAAATTTTACGCAAAATAGTCTCAATTAAAAAACTATGCTAATAGTGCGATAAGGTAACGCAATATTTGGGCTATCTACCACGAAGAGACGCCTTCCAGGAGGACCTTTGAGAAACTGGCCACCATTCAAATGATAGATATGTAAAGGAAATATGGAAAACTCCACGTGGTCAGCTTGAGGCACGAACCCACGACCATCCACGATCATGTAATTCATTAAGTGCCCACTGGTGAGTGCTTAATGAAGTGCATACAGAATGAATCTTCTATATGCGGCTACTCAATTTATTATTGAATCAATGAATGATTCTATCACTCAACTTATTATCTTTAAACTGCCGTTATGAAATCATAGTTTAGTTTATTATTATTATTTTTATTTTTAATCTAAAAGTTATAAAATAAAGAGAAAAGAATAAGCAAAATGCTCTTCTGATTTCACGAATAGTTGATTTATAACTTTACAACAATTGATGAAGTTTTTATTCGTTACGTTGCATTGTCTAGTGGCCTAGACTCAATACAATCGAAGAAAGTTGAAGTTGTATTCAATGATAAGCTTCGATCTAATTGGTTTGAGGTACGATTTCATGTTAGAGTGGCTCGGACTAATCGATCCAACATACGACTCTATTGAATAAATGTTCAATACAATCGATTTAGTTTAATTTTTATTTATTAATAATTATGTAAACTTTCTTCGTACGTTCAGGGCCATTCAGAGGATAACGTGGACTAAGACAAAACAAATGTTAGGGGCCCTACAGCAAATTAAATNTCATATGAAACATAATAAAACTTAAAAAAAATTATATTAAATAATTAATAAAGTGTAATTTAATATTATAACATAATAAATATTAAATTAAGCAGTATAATTAAGGATTTTTAATACTCTTTCTGTAACCATTTAATGTTATTTTTATCCATTGTGTTCATAAGAAAATCCTCAAAAACCCTCAAATTTTTCATTTCGGATCCATTGAAAAATATATAATTCCATCATTAATTAATTGAGAAACTATTTAAATAAAAGAAAATGGAGTTTGTTCAGTGATGTGTATTCTAAAACCTTGTCAATATTTATGAGAGGAAGTTCTTTGGTTACCTTCATTAAATCCAGCAACGAGTTGCTTAACTTTCCCGGCGACATTTAAAATTGCGTGTGGCGCCATCTGTTACATAGTATTTTATTTTAAAATGGGTAGGGATGGGTTTTATAAAAAATTGTAAATGCTAATAACGAGTAAAAACTTCGTTCGAGATACGCCACGTGACTCCCTTTATCTCCCCACCCCGTCGACCTTTAATCACCAAAATTTAATGGCATTAATTCCCCTAATATACGCACCTTACCGTAAAATTTCAGAAATTTTCGACAATAAACACGGGAGTTATTAAGCTTCAAAGAGAGTGATCAAAATCGTGCCAGCGCACATACACTAACATACAGAGAAAATCCACGAATTTTTTTTAGGAATTTTAGGCGGTTGAAGGTACCCTTAGTTAAAAAAAAAATGTAAAAATTCTTGGGGGATTATTTATTTTTTTCATGTTTTATATATTACAGAGCCGGAAAAGTAAAAAAATAGTGTAATGTCATAGAATCGTTATGGATATAGACAATAGAGGATCCAGAAATCTTTAGTGGTTCAGTGATTTTAACCATGAGCGTTAATGGTACTTAACATCATAGAATCGTTATGGATATGGAAAATTGTAATTTTTTTCAATCGTTTCTAGCTTTATTAATCTATATCGAAGACTTTTTTATTTATATCTTTATTTATTTTTTTTTATTATATTGATTTTCNTTTAATTTTTATTTAATTTTTTAAATGGTAGTAAAAATCTTCCTCGAAAATTTTAAATTTGTATTAATAATATTTAACGTAAGTTATTAACTTTTACGTTAATTTTAAATAGCGATGTTTAAGTATTTTTATAAATCGGTAAAAATTCGATCACCGAAGTCATCGCAATGTGACTTCGGTGTAGTCGCAATCGTGTAGTTGTACGTTGAAAAATCGTATTAAAATGAGAGAATTCGGTAGTGTTGTACTCGCGTACACGTTGCTTACTCTTTAAAGGATTTAATCGCTAAATTCGAATTTTTTTAAAAAAATGTATTTTATTACGTAAATTACCCGCCTTATTTCTGTATTGGAATTGATGGCGATAAGTTGTACGCGAAATTTACGAGAAGATAAATTGTAATTTTTTTCAATCGTTTCTAGCTTTATTAATCTATATCGAAGACTTTTTTATTTATATCTTTATTTATTTTTTTTTATTATATTGATTTTCTCCTGAATTGAAATCATTAGAGTTCCTTTCGTCTTCAATTTCTCTAGGTAAAGACGTTCGATATCAATTAATTGCTGCAGCCTTTCTTTCATGCTGACGTACAGTACTGTACGTCTCGTAGTAAAAATAAAACTACAGCATCATTTTTTTTTTAAATTCCTTAAAGGATTTCTCTATAAATCTGAATATAAAGTATACTTTACGTTCGTTTTATTCTTTTAATGCTGAAAAAAAATTCATTTGACGGGGGAAAAATATCGATTTTTTCATTCGGAAGTTTCATTGTCTTACATTTAATTACGAACTATAGGTTATTTTTTATATCCAGGGTGGCCCAAAAGTTTGTTAACCATTATTACGATTACATTCGAATATTTAATTAATTAACAAAGTTTTTAAATCATTATTTCGCCAAATTTTTATAAGAAAAAAAAACACGTTATTCTAGACCGAGTTAACGATTCGTATAGCCTATACGGGTGAGCTTGCAGCACCTAACCGCCCCTCCATACTAAACACGGTTAACCGACTTCTGGACCGCCCTGTAATGATATACAGTAGACCCCCTATAACACTGTTGATAATTCCGTGTTATATGAATTCCATGTTATACGAGTCACTTAGATTTTACAAATACGTGAGCCGTTCACAGCCCGGCACACGTATTTGTAAAATCTAAGTGACTCGTATAACATAAAATTCATATAACACGGAATTATCAACAGTGTTATAGGGGTCTACTGTATATACCTTTTGTCCTAAACTCAATTTAGGCCAATCAGTGGTGGAATAATACCCCAGTGAACACTGGTACTCGGTCGTGGGTTCTAACCTGAAAAACGGGCTGGCCAAGTGGAATTTACAGGCTTTTCTTCACGTGTCTAAAACCTAAATAGGAGCCAGTTTCCCAATAGGAAAACGTGTCTAACACCTAAATAGGAGCCAGTTTCCCAATAGGAAAACGTGTCTAACACCTAAATAGGAGCCAGTTTCCCCATAGAAAAACTGGCCCCTATTTAGACGTTAGGCAATGTGCCAAGTGTGCCAAGGAGGAGGCACCCCTTAGCCGATCGTTCATCAATCAAACAAATCTAAAACTCAGTTTATTCACAAGTATCAACTGAAAAAAACAAAAAAAACAAACAGTAAACTGTGTTTTGGACCACACTTATCCCTAAATTAAAAAAAAAGAATATTGAAATAAAATTATATACTATATAATTAAAGTAGAAACAAGAATGGATATAATAAAATGTATACAGTAAAACCTATACGAATTATTTAATAAGGGGGAATCATTACATTATTGTTCTACACCATAGACTAGTTATAAACGCTTATTTTATTTTATTTTTTCCTGTTATTTTTAATACCTTACAATTAATCATTTCTAGTTCTGTACCAAGATTTTTTTCTGAAAAAAAAACATAATAATAAAGATTCTATATTATTATTTTTCCCCCTTCTCTATCTTCTTAATTGATTTAGTATTTTTCTAGATATTCACTTAAATCAACAATATTTTTTTTTAATATATTTTTTTTCCGCTCGACTTTAATGTTCTCCATTTATAGATAAACAATTGTCTGAAGTTAGATCGTATGAAAGAGAAACTATAATAGGCAGTTATATCATATAAAAGAGAAAATATAGGCCTATAACTGAAGAAAGTTAATTTTTCTCTCTAAAAATAATAAAAACTAAAGCACGATTTAAAATATTTTATTTTAAAAAGGGGAAGGGAGTTAAGTGTAATTAACACTTGCAATACTACAGGAAGCGTTACTTAATTAATAGTGTAATTTGGGGAAGGGAGAATATGAAATTTTACAGTAAAAATCGATAGAAATTGTTTAAATTTATATACGGTAAAACCTGCGTAAACCGGAGAATTTTTTCCTGTTTAAACAAGTTTCCGTTCTATTCAAGTTCCGTTTTTGACAGGTTTTAAACAAATAAAAATCTCTCCTTTCTGAAGAACGTTCCCGTTTAGGCAGGTTTCCGTTTCGGACAGGTTTTACTGTAAATATATATATATATATAAACTTCCTACACAAAACTAAATAGTAGCTTGACTTTACAGCAGATAATTAGTGCCGTTATCAGTACAGATGCAGAGAATGGATAGCAAACTAAAATAGGAGAAACTAGAAAATATTATTCTCAAAGTAAATGTACGGTTGAAAAGTATAAAACAGGAGGAAATTTATTAAAATTAATTCCAACGATAGCTATCTAACTAGACACATTCCTCGCTACAGTTCCCTTTTTAATCCCGACATTAGTCACATCGAAAATCACTCTCCATTCACTGCTGCCACATGTACTGTACTGTACTGTATACATGATAAATGCTTTCGTTATCGTCACCTCGTCTTCCTTCAAAACAGAGGCGATGGAAAACCTATTTATGCCCTTTAATGGTCTTGTAGTATCGCTGTTATAACCTGTTATAGATTTCGTTAAACTTGACAGTTTAGACACCGTATAGACTACGTTTAGACACCGTATAGACTACGTTTAGACACCGTATAGACTACGTTTAGACACCGTATAGACTACGTTTAGACACCTGACAAGGGCGGATTTAGAGGGGTTTCAATGCTGAGAACCCCTTTAAACAGTAAGAATTTTCGCGTATTACTTCCTTTCTGTACCATTCTAAAGATTTCTGGGCCTATTATTGATGCCTGCGTTTTTTTATATATTTAAATCTGTTCTAAACGAAAACTTGCCTAAGCGGAAGAAATATTTTGTACCATGCGATTCCGGTTTATACAGGTTTTACTGTATGTAAAATTAGTTTTTAAAGCATTTTTTAAATAATTTTTACTGCATTTTATATCGATTTATGTTAAATTTATAACTCAAACCATGCAATAAGGACGTTTATATAACGTTTCAGAAACTTTATGCTTTGTTTAAAGTTCAAGTATTGATATTTATCAATAGAGGATCCAGAAATCTTTAGTGGTTCAGTGATTTTAACCATGAGCGTTAATGGTACTTAACATCATAGAATCGTTATGGATATGGAAAATTGTAATNGTTTAAAGTTCAAGTATTGATATTTATATATATATATAGATTTTTATCAGAGGAAAAGTTCTAAAATTTTCCACGATAAAATATTTATTCGATAGATACTAGAAAGCATTCATATTGAAATATATAAAGGTAAATATACTGTATACTGTATACTGTATATATATTTTTTTCCTTAATTTTTCCCCACTGTACAATTATTATATTTGAAATTTTGTACTACAAGTGGCATGCGAATGAGTATTTTAAGTGAAAAAAAAGTACAGAAAAGCAGAACATTCGTGGAGTTTATCTGTACGTATGGATGTTAATGTGGGGGGGGGCGATTTTGTTTAACCAGTTTGAAGCTTAATAACTCCTGTGTCCTTTGTCGAAAATTTACGAAATTTTTCAAGGAGGTTTATGTATTAGGGAGAAACGTTTCTAGAAATTTTCAGGAAAATCGGGTCATCCGTTCGGAAGTTATGGCCCCCACTTCCTTAACATCTCTGAACCAATCTGAAGGCTTAAAGGCGATGGTATCGATTACGGTAAAACCTGTCTAAAACGGAACCTGAATAAAAAAAAAGTCCAGCAACAATGTTGCCATTTTTCTATAAAGAATAGGAGCATTTTAATTGATATTTTAAAAAAAATTCACGTAGAGAAGGAATAGATGAATTACAAATTGAACCAAAAAAAGTTTGTATAGAAAAGCCATTGTGTGTTTGACATTTAAAAAAAAAAAAAAAGAATATTTTACATAGAGCAATGTATTTAGCATTTTACGAGTTTTGCATGAAGGAAGGACATCGTGATTGACATTTTGAAAAGTTTAAGGTAGGGAAGAGTTAACGTGGTGTACATTTTAAAGACTTACACAGGAGCAAGATGATACCGAAATTTAGAAATACTGTAGAAAATAATTCATTTAAAACTTTACCTTTAAAAAAAAAAAGACATTTAAACGTCGTAGAAAAATTACGAAACACGATAGCTCATAAATCAGTTAACCACTGTAAAAATTAAAATACCCTTATTGGGGTGCTTAAACACTTAATCAATACATAAATATTTACCAAATTAACACAGTGAGTGTATGATTCATGATCACAAGTGTACAGTAACTACAACACAAAAAATACGGTTAACTAACTTTTGGGCCAGCCTATATATATCCTACACAACAATCTTCTTCGAAGTAAACTTTTAAATGATACTTTCCAGGAGGGATTTTTGTTTTTACGGGAAATTCGCCCCCTATTTAGGTGTGGCACGTGAAGAAAACCCGGAAAACTCCAAAAGGACCCACCGTAGAGTAGGTCCTTTCGTTCCGGGCCCCATAAAAGACCTCGAAGGCCCCGAGAACACCAGCTTTTAGATACAGAATGAATAACAATAGTAACAGCCTCTTAGAGGTCCCTGCGATAAGACGTGAATTTTGGGCTTTAAATTTACTATTATATGAATAAGTTTAATTTGTATTTTAAGAAATATTTAAAACAAATTATTATAAATGTTAAATCATATACAGTCCTATTATATTACTATAATTAATTACATAGGGGCTCCGTAGGCCCTATGGAGGCATCTCAAGGATTAAGACTTGACTATAGGTCATGTTTTATTGATAATTTATGACGTTATAGTTTAAGATTTCGAAATAAGGAAGCACGATTTCGTTACAAAGTTCAAATTACATATCCTGTAACATAATAGTGTTTGCTTTTTACTCCCATTAAAAATACACTTAACTTTTATATACACGTTTACGCAAATAAAATATATTTTGCGCTGTATATTATATATTTTTTTAATAAATTAATATATACATATAATAATTTATTATTAAAATATTATATATATTAATATATAATAGCTTCGAATACATCATTCACATCAGACACACGTTACACGTTACAGGAGAAAGAATTATATTAATATACGAAGATAAATAAACAAAAACACGTATTTAATACTGTTTTTATAAAATTTTACATTTAAAAACCATGTAAAATAGTAAAATTTCCATTTAAAAGCGTTGTATAGCCTATATATATAGCCTATATACACAGAAAGATCTATTAAATTTCTATATAGCCTATATATAAATATAGAAAAGAAGCTGTCACATGAAAAATTCTGCATAGATAGGAAGTATTGAAGCGAAATTTCGTTTAAAATTTCTATATGATTTTGTATACATTAAACATGTACTAGTGTACGCCAGTGGAGGAATGGATAAAACCACCAAACACTGGTCGTGGATTCACGACTGACAGTGGAGTTTTTTTCGCGTTAGTAACACCTAAATAGTGGCCAGTTTCCCATAGAAAGTCATCCCATTTTGGCATATACCAACAAACAAACAAAACATTAATTGTACTGTACAAATACTGTACTGTACATGTTTAATTAATGTATACATGTACTGTAAGGTCAATAGAGGATCTAGAAATCTTTATGGGGGTATAGAAAGGTGTTTCTTACTACCAGGAAAAAAATCTCCGCGAAGGGGTGGAGAGAGATCGCGCATCCCCCCTAAATACGTCCCCCATTGTAAGGCATATTTCGCGCTTTAACAATTACACTAACGATAAAACTTTATAATTTATCATCGTCCGAGGATATATAATGGACATTTCAGTTAATTTACTCTAGAAACGAATTATTCGAGTAATACCTGAACATTAATTATAATACGTTTAGTTAAGAATTAATAAAATTGTAATTTATTAACGAGAATAAATCGTAATTAGATATATAGTTCTAAAGATTGTCCTTTATTAAATAACTCAATAGATATATATAACAGAAGGAATGAATGGCTATCCCACAAAATAGCTCCCCAATTTTTATATTTTTGAATTGGGGATTTTCAAACGTCCAGAAATGCAAAAGAATTTCAGGGTTTTTTCAGTATTAGTGTTTATGGGAGGGGCACGATTTTGTTGAACCACTTTGAAGCTTAATAACTCCTGTGCTTTCTGTCCAAACTTTCTGAAATTTTGCAGGGAGGTTTGTGTGTTAGGGGCACTGATGCTGTCAAATTTTGGTGGTTAAAGGTCGAGGGGTTGAAGAGAAAGAGGGGAAATCATATCTCGAGTGGGTTCGGATTTAATGAAGATTTTACTAGTTATTAACATTTATAATTGTTTATAAAACCATCCGTACTCTTAAAATTTCCATTTTATAATAATTAATAATATAAAAACTTTTTAAATAAAACCTCGTAATAGATGGCGCCACACGCAATTTTAAATTTTTCTTTTGCAGGAAAAGTCACGCAACTCGTTGATAAAATTTTTAAAGTAGATAATGGCGTTTATAACTTTCGAAATTTATAGTTTTAAAGCTTAATTAGTTAAATAAATATTTTATTTGATATTTTTCTTAAAGTTTTTAGTACTTTACGTAACAAAGAAAGTATTATAAGGTGGTAAAGTGTATATATAGGTAGAAATTAAAGTAATAAATGAAAGAATTGTTGAAAAATTTCATATAAAAATCTAAACTTTTGTACAGAAAATTTAAAAATAACTGCCGGATGATGATGATGATGATATTAGTTAGTTATTAGACACGATGATAATTATTTATGATGATGGCCTCATCACAACTAATATTTATACCATAAAGTGAAGATTTTACCTCTAAAAATTATTAATTTCTCTCCCTCTTATCATTATAATTAAAAGAATTCGTTCATTGTTATGAAATAAAAGCATTAACTTTCTCTACTAGAGTATGCAGGATAATTAATTTATAGAAAAAAAACATTACCAGATAATGATATCCGTTCATTAATTTCTCCTTTTTTTATATATATAATTAGCTTTAAAAATGATTTTATAAGCGAAAAGAATAACTTGTACATTTAATTTTGAGGTAAGCCTACACGAAAATTTAATTCCTTTGTAATTATTTTATTGTCTCGTGTCAATAGTAGAGCTAAATTCACCCACCCTCACAAAGATCTAAAACAAATATAACTCATAAGATATCATCGATTAGTACAGTGGAAGGATGGTGGGGGTGACAACCACTGACGTCTGCAGAGAGGGCAAGTGTCCCGTTTGCTCCCTCTGCAGACGTCCGTGGGTTCGAGCCTGGACAATATGTGATCCTTTAGGTTTTCTTCACTAAATAGGAGCCAATTTACCATAGAAAGACCACTCGGGAGGCATTCCCCCTTCGGCAGCGCGTGGGGCCACCCCCTAAAACATAACCAAAATGCATTGTCATCTGACAGTCTCGGCCTGGTATCTTAATTAGATATGGACGTTGCAAAAATTCGAGGATCTTCAAAGCAAATTAAACACAGAAAAAACATTTAAGCATTCTTTATTTTCGCATAAATGCACCAATTTTGAAATGAAAAATAAATAAATAAAATAAATAAACTAAAGTTTACAACCCCCAGACATTGTTAGTGACATAAATCAAGCCCTTATTTGATATCATGGTGCTGCTTTAAGCCCTAATGTCATACGACTTCAGCCCGCATCCATTTCTCCTCAATACGTGACTAGATACATGAATTGTTCACTCGATAATAATGTGTTCTGCTTTAATTCCCATTGATACAAAAGAAAATGAAGATTAGATGGATTTGTTAAATATGTAAATACTCCAACAGATACTTGAATTATTGTTAGGTAGGTCATATCGATTTTAAATCCCATTATCTTGACTAAAGTGTCTGAAATGTCTGCACAGATTAAAGATACCGATGAGAAATTATGAATTAGATACATATTAACTATCATATTTATCGTATGTTTAATAAAATCGCCCGTCTGATGATAATAAAATACAATAAAACCTGCGTAAGCCGGAATCGCACGGTACCGAATGTATTTACCAGTTTGGCATGTTTCCGTTCTGAACAGGTTGTTTTCTTTGTTGTTTTTTTGCTCCGTTACGAAGAATTTTTCCCGTTTAGACAGGTTTCCGTTTTAAGCAGGTTGTAATTATAATTTATGTAACTTCCTCGATAATCTTCGATGCGAAACGAAACGTTTTAGAGCTATAGATGTCAATATTTGGTTGCAATTTTCGAATTGCAGACCTGTACGTTCTTACTGTCTGTCCGTTTGTCTTTCGTTAATCTCGAGAACTGAGTTATATAGATGAAAATCGTACGAAAAGCTTAGTAAACGGAAAGCACCCTAAGCTTTCCCTATGTGATTAAAATGTTCAGACCGGCATTGTTACTATGCCACAATAAATAATTGCTAGTTTTCTGGAATAGATCTCGAATAAATAATAAATTATTCATTATTTTTTTTATATTCCGAATCCCGAATTTACAATGGAAATTTATAGAAGAACCATTATTAAACTGGAAAGAAGAAATCGAATATAATTAAACATGGTCCATTGTTATTCCGTTAACTGCAACTTAACATTGTAACACAGAATGAATGGTAGATTTGCAATCATGGAATCCCAGAAGACAAGAAAATTTGAATTTTACTCATATCTGATGCGTACATTTAGCCTTCAATGTGCGGGTGTGGTTTTAATGAACCGTTTTAACGGCTCTTCTAAAGGTTTATTGCTCTTTCGCTCTAAAGAAAGCAAAAAGAGCAATAAACTTGCACGAAAATTTCCTTCATTTTACATAAACTAACGTCAAGAAAACCAAGAAAACTCTACATGTCAGCCATTTTGTCAGGCGCCAACTACAAGTGTGTCAGTATGCATTGTTTTAATTGGATAAATATACTTTAAACTTTTATTAAAAGCTAAAATGGCTTATGTTTTTTTTTTTTTTGGTCTTTTAATGGGCTCAAAATATTCCACTTTCTAAGCGCGGTTCCACTAAAGCCTCGCCAATGTGCTGGTTACGTGGAGTTTTCCAGATTTTAACGTTTATAACACCTAAATAGGAGCCATTTTTCCATAGAAGTCCTATCGTGAGACATCCCCTTGTGCCCACGTGTTAGCCCACGTGTCGCTTTGCCCTATACAAACAAGGTCTTAGTGTATTAAGGTATTATTTAGGCTTATTTTAAGTTGAGAAATAATAAAAAACGTTTGTTTATGACCTTTAAAACAAAGAATTTTTCTCTTTTTTTTCCTTTGTAAAAAACAATTGCTGTTGTTACTTTAGAAGTTAGTCGATTTCTTTTATTTTTAACACAGTTTCTACCACTCTACTTTCTTTCCTCATTAGAGAATTCTTCAATTACAAGCTCACTTCTCTCTTCACACAGCATCGTTGTTTCTCTATAACTGTGAATAATTTTACGTAAAATTAAGTAAAACTTGCTGTTAACTGCTCTAAATGAAGCATATAATGACTGTAAAATTTTTAATAGTGGTAATTTTAGTTAAGATGTAACCCCCTGGCTGATGATAATGCCAACAATTATGCTAATTGAATATCTTTTCTCCGATTTAAATCGAAATTATCCACGCGATAAATTAATAATATACACATTTTTCTAGATGGCATCCCTTCGTTAAATCGAGGAAAATAAACTTCTGCGTAAAATAAATATAATGAATTCGAGATGTTTACATTCGCTGATAAATTATAAGTGGTTTATAATGAAACACAGTGAAACAAACCCCTACTTTGTGCAAATTTTAATCGAAGGGGTCGCTTTGGAGGGGTTTTTCACTATAATAAAACCCCTACTTTGAGCAATCAGTGGTTCCCAGAAAGAGTGGTTTTTATGAAGGTCGCTTTACAGGGGTTTTTCATTACAGTAAAACCCTACTTTGAGACCACTAATGGTTCCCAGCAAAAGTAGTCTTTATGAGGAATGGTCACCTTGGTGGGGTTTTTCTTTACAACAAAACCCCTACTTTGAGCAATCAGTGGTTCCCAGAAAGAGTGGTTTTTATGAAGGTCGCTTTACAGGGGTTTTTCATTACAGTAAAACCCTACTTTGAGACCACTAATGGTTCCCAGCAAAAGTAGTCTTTATGAGGAATGGTCACCTTGGTGGGGTTTTTCTTTACAACAAAACCCCTACTTTGAGCAATCAGTGGTTCCCAGAAAGAGTGGTTTTTATGAAGGTCGCTTTACAGGGGTTTTTCATTACAGTAAAACCCTACTTTGAGACCACTAATGGTTCCCAGCAAAAGTAGTCTTTNGTGTTTATAAAACAATTCAGAAGTCTTAATTAATTTCTATAAATGTCTCTTATGAAGCTTTATATTTAAGATGGATGTGGAATTTTTTTTATTTTAAGGGATTTTTTTCTTTAAAAAATCTACAATGAGTCGCGTAATTTTCCCGGCAAGTGCTAAAATTGTCTATGATACCGTCTGTTATGAGATTTTATTTTTAAAACTTTTTATATTTTTAATTATTATAAAATGGCGAAAAACTTAATTTTAAGGGTAGAGATGAGCTTTGATAAATTATAAACCTTAAGTCCGACCCTACTCAAGATACGATGCACGATCACCCTCTATCCTCCCTCCCCGTCGACCTTTAACCACCAAAATTTAATAGCATTAATGCCCACAATGCGTAAATTTTCCTGCAAAATTTCAGAAACTTTTGACAAAGGGCACAGGAGTTATTAAGCTTCAAATTGGATGAATACAATTGTGTCCCTCCCAAACACATACTAATATCCATACATACAGAAATTAACCCCCAATTTCTTTATTATTTATTTTTTTATTTTTTTATTTTTTGCATTTCTCGACGTTTCAAGGCCACCTGAGTCCAAAAATGTAAAAGATGGTTACGTGTGGCGTTGTCGTAAACAAATAAACCAAATCAAACCCAGTCACACCTGTCGAAGAAGTTGACATTTCCGAATATTTATTCTCATTTTAAACTTTTAAAAAGATATGAAATCAAGTTAAAAGTTTATTTTGAAATATATATATATATAAACTGCAACGTGAACTTTAATATTTTTAAACATCAGAACATATTTATATAACAAACAAACACACACCATTTACCCTCTGGTTACTGATAGGAAGAAGGAAAAAATGAAGCTATATTAACAAGTATATCATCAAAACATTTTTAAAATTTAAATTCAGCCATGTTCCAAATATTGATCAGTGACATACAGTTGCAATAATATAAATAAATAATAATAATAAAATAAAAAATAAATTTTAACACTTTAATTACGTACAGTACAGTACTGTATAGAAATTTCTTTGTATTGTGTTTATGGTTGTCCTGTAAGATGATCCATGAAGGAGGATTGTGTAAAGACAGGAACGAATAGACCTTAACTATCCTGACCCAACAAAATAGTGGAACAAGCGGGAGGTGACAAGTTTTCTGAGACAGCGTTTGTGTGCCTAATTAAGAGAGGTTTCACAAGATAGAGAGAAACCTCCCTGAGTTGAGCATTCGTGGCTCCAAATTTTGTTGAAACCTGAGCTTGACATTGTTGGCTTCACATTTTTAGATTTTTTTTTTACAATTTCATTCTTCATGGGCTGATTTTCGGAGTGCACAGGGCTCAGCTCACATGGGCAAAAAGGGCAATTGCCCCCACCAACAGGAGGCCACAAACAAATTTTTTATAAGAAAATATTTCCCCCGTAGTCTGAAGTCAACAGTGTACTATACAGTACAGTACTATACTGTACATGGGACTTCTTAATTCAAATTTATCCGGGCCCGTTGAAGATATAACGCGCCATTGTGATAAAGTTATTGTAATTCGAACAATTTTCATCTCGTCATACCGTTCATATTATTGAGTAATTAGTCTACATGCTAATTATTTTAATCAATATATGTAATTTCTGCTGTAATTAGTTTATTTTCAATTTACATTTATTTCTCAAAAGAAGAATTTAGATACAAATCAACATAAAAGGAGCACATAGCAATGTTTAAAGATGAGATTTACATTATAGAAAATTATGTATTCATCATCGCTTCCCTCGANCTCGACGTTTCAAGGCCACCTGAGTCCAAAAATGTAAAAGGTGGTTACGTGTGGCGTTGTCGTAAACAAATAAACCAAATCAAACCCAGTCACACCTGTCGAAGAAGTTGACATTTCCGAATATTTATTCTCATTTTAAACTTTTAAAAAGATATGAAATCAAGTTAAAAGTTTATTTTGAAATATATATATATATAAACTGCAACGTGAACTTTAATATTTTTAAACATCAGAACATATTTATATAACAAACAAACACACACCATTTACCCTCTGGTTACTGATAGGAAGAAGGAAAAAATGAAGCTATATTAACAAGTATATCATCAAAACATTTTTAAAATTTAAATTCAATAAAATATTCTGAATAAATAAATGAAAATGAAATAGATTGGATTGTTTGTTTACGATAAAGAGACACGTGAAAGTTCTACCGAAAGGGGGGGATGTTTCGTGGGGATTTTCTATGGAAAACTGACTTCTATTAACGCGTTAGAAATGTGAAGAAAATTCGAAGAATAACTCTCAAATCTGATCAACAGAATCTGACGTAATAACACATTTTTACACGTCATAACGTCACACCATATTTATAAGCTAAGGGCTCATTTGCGTATCATATAACACCTTTAGAAGGATTCAAATATACGAAATTTTCTAGTGATGAGATTACTTTTATTATATATTTATATTTAAAATTTTAAAAGCGATAAAATACTTTAAATACATACACAGTAAACACCGTAAATTCTCTATAGTGTCGCACATTTAATTTTTCCACGCGTTTATCCAAATAAAACGTCGAGTTAAGTAAAGATATATTATACATCAAGTAAAAGTACGAGTAAAATTACATTTGGGGATTATAAAAAATCATTTTATTTTATATATTTATATATTATTTATTTATTTATTTATTTATTTGTATATTCTCTATACGAAACGTTAGAAGTGTATGTGTTGCAGCAGCAGAGACAATTTTACTAAGTGCACCTACATTATATAACGAAGCTTGTGTAAGGATTACAACATGTCTCCGCCAATCCTTTGATAGATTCGTGTTTCGTATTTAAATTGCACAAACGGTAATGACTCTTAGATAACCGCAAGAGATGTAAAAGGATGCATTACTTCCCTGTGGATCCAGAACAAATCCCTTTCCTTAAATTAAATACGGGCTTACGTTGAAAATAATGGATACACGAATATTTTAATAGGGATCTAACATTTTGTCACTTTACCTCGATCTTGATTGAATATTTTAAAGTGTTGCCGGATATTTTTATTCTCTTGGTGCTTATAAATTTACTTAAAATTCGAATTAAAAAATAATTTATTTTTTTTTTAAATTAAAATTTAATAAGTTTTAATGGAAGCGAGATAAGTGAAAGTAGTTTATTTTTTTTAAATAATTTAATTTGGATAAAGACACTGCAACACATGGGCAATGTATCAAGGAGAAATGCTTCCCGAAAGGAGTTTCTATGATAAAATAGTCCTTATTTAGGTACTGGACACGTGTAAAAATCCCGGAAAATTCCACATAGCTGGTGCCTGAACCCGCGACCAGCTAGCAGTGTTCGATAGTTTTATCCATTCGGCAAATAACGGGCGTATTTTAATTTGTTAGGGCATTTTATTCTGTAAATTAAACAAGAAGGATCTTATTTTTGAATTATATTTTGCCATGGCATAATTGGTTACAGAATAAGACGAGAATTTAATCTTTACTGTGGTTCACTGACTTATGGGCCACACTTTATTTTAAATTCATCCAAAATATAATTGTTAAATCTATATATTTCTATATAATTCTCTCACGTCACCAATTGAAATTTTATTATTCGAACTTACATCAGAAGCATGTAAGAAAGAGACAACAACATATTTTCTCCCAATATTTTCGTTATTTTAATTAAATATGAATTTATTTTAATCGAATATTATATTAAAAAAAATAATAACTTCTTAAACAATTGTAATTTCATTTCAAACATTTTTTTAATTTTAGCCCACCAGCGAGCTTAGTGGTCGCGGATTCGCGCCTCATCAACGTTGCAGTTTTCCTTGTTTTCTTCACGTATCTAACACCTAAATAGGGATCAGTTTCCCATAATTACGCCACACTAATGGGCTATCCATGTATAGTTTTCAGGCCTTTCTTCAAGTATATAAATCGCTTAAATGGGGGCCACTTTCCCTCCATCCCATTTGGCAGATCGCCCACGTGTTGCGTTGCCTGATGCCAATAATCCGAAAAGCATTTTTAACCTTCGATATTCTTTACGATATTCCTGATGATTCTATGCCAGGTTTTTAGCCAGAAAAATATCATAAAAACATCCACAAAAGAATATTTTCGAGTTGCAGAAACGTTAGTAGACCCCCCTATAACACTGTTGATAATTCCGTGTTATATGAATTCCGTGTTGTACGAGTCACTTAGATTTTACAAATACGTGAGCCGTTCACAGCCCGGCACACGTATTTGTAAAATCTAAGTGACTCGTACAACATGGAATTCATATAACACGGAATTATCAACANTATTAACCTTAAGTCCGACCCTACTCAAGATACGATGCACGATCACCCTCTATCCTCCCTCCCCGTCGACCTTTAACCACCAAAATTTAATAGCATTAATGCCCACAATGCGTAAATTTTCCTGCAAAATTTCAGAAACTTTTGACAAAGGGCACAGGAGTTATTAAGCTTCAAATTGGATGAATACAATTGTGTCCCTCCCAAACACATACTAATATCCATACATACAGAAATTAACCCCCAATTTCTTTATTATTTATTTTTTTATTTTTTTATTTTTTGCATTTCTCGACGTTTCAAGGCCACCTGAGTCCAAAAATGTAAAAGATGGTTACGTGTGGCGTTGTCGTAAACAAATAAACCAAATCAAACCCAGTCACACCTGTCGAAGAAGTTGACATTTCCGAATATTTATTCTCATTTTAAACTTTTAAAAAGATATGAAATCAAGTTAAAAGTTTATTTTGAAATATATATATATAAACTGCAACGTGAACTTTAATATTTTTAAACATCAGAACATATTTATATAACAAACAAACACACACCATTTACCCTCTGGTTACTGATAGGAAGAAGGAAAAAATGAAGCTATATTAACAAGTATATCATCAAAACATTTTTAAAATTTAAAAAAAAAAATTGTTTAAATTTGTTGGAATTTTTATTTAATAAAATATATTTATTTAACTTTATGAAGTGTATTTTTAGCTTAAATGTTAAGTTTTGAATGACTTTTTTTGTTTTTAATGTTAATTATTAAGGAAATTACTTAGCTTCTCGAAAGATTTGAATGGTAACTTTTTTTATTTTATTTTATTTTTTACCTTCTCATTTAAGGATCCTTCTACTTTAATAGCCTTAAACGAAATCAATTGTAATCTCTTTACTAGGTTTCTCTTTATTAAATTACTTTTCACCTACTTCTTTTCATTCTTGCTTTCTTTGAATTTTTAGATTAAATAAGACTAAAAAAACCTTTAATCAAATCTTCTATAGAAAGGGTATCTCCTCTCTACACAACAGAATTATATCAATTGTCATGTGAAACAAAACACTCTGGTTGATATAAATGTTTAAAATATTTATAAACAAACTTACTACAAGCTCTTTTTAAGTTTCTCCTTTGGAATTCTATGAAGGTTTCAAGTACTGTACTTCATAATCTCTCCATAGATCCATAGCTACAAAGTCTCACCATAGCCACATAATCACAAAGCCCCTCTATAGTTATAAAGTCATCTCCATAACCACATAGCTGTAAAGCATTTCTATATTTACATAGCTACAAAGTCCCTCTATAGCTACATAGCTACAAAGCCTTTTCATACTTACATGGCTACAAAGCCTCTCCATACTTACATATCTGTAAAGCATCTCCATATTTACATAGCTACAAAGCCCCTCTATAGCTACATAGCTACAAAGCCCCACTATAGCTACATAGCTACAAAGCCTCTCTATAGCTACATAGCTACAAAGCCTCTCCATACTTACATAGCTGTAAAACATCTCCATATTTACATAGCTACAAAGCCCCTCTATAGCTACATAGATACAAAGCCTTTTCATACTTATATAGCTACAAAGCCTCTCCATACTCACATAACTAGGCCTACAAAGCCCCTCTATAGCTACATAGCTACAAACCCTCTCCATAGTTCTCTAAAGAACGTAATTTTAAAGAATTATTCCTCATTTTCTGCTATTTTTTTTTTTAGAACATTTGTTATAAACTATAAAACAGATTAGCATGGTATAATCCTATAGTCGATATCAAACTAGTAAATTATAGACACGCAATGTGATATAATCAGTACATTCACCCGATCGTGCGTTATTACAGATATCACGCTTCGAATGTGACTGTCAAAAAAACTTCACACAGCTCATTAGAAATTAATACACCCTGTTAACAAGTAATACAAGCCTATTACTATTCGAATACATTAAAACATAATTAAAAATTCTTAGAACCGGTTCAGAGAAAAGTTTCAAACTCTAAATTAATTTTTAAAAATTAAATTATATAGAATCAACTATTAATGATCGTATTCGGAGGGGAGGAGGAAGATGCAACAGCAGGCCCGTCGAGAGGAGGAGGTGGAGATCCAGCTCCGGAGAAAACGTAGGGCCTACAAATTAATAAGGTCCTCTAAAAGGTAAAAGGGACTCGCTCTATCCCAGGCCCCAAACAAGCTCTTGTCGGACCGTGCAAAAAAATTTCAAAACTCTTTGTTTTCAAATTTATAAGCAGAGCCGGCCCTACCATAGGGAGAACGGAGCAGCCGCTCCAGGCGCTAAGTCCTAGGGGGCGCCTCAGTGGTAAAGAAAATTAAAGGGTATAAATTAGGGGCAACCAAGGGGGGGGGCGACATAATAGGATCTCGCTCCATCCTAAAACTTGCCTCGGACCGGCACTGTTTATAAGTAATCTTCTTTCAAATACAGTAGACTTTGATTATTTGGGACCCGGGGTTAGACCTTTGGGCTAGCTTAAACTGATAACAATAACCGAATTAAAGCAGAATAAGTAGATTACAATTAGTGGAAATTTTAGTTTTATTAACTCTAACGTTAGATGTGTTAAACAATTTTAAAAAGTTCATAACCTAAAGATTTATTAATTAATTTATAATCCCTTTAGTATTGTTTGTCTGCTACCAACTTTAACAACAGGTTAATATAATGCTAGCAATTGTATTGCGAGCAAATAACGATTAACGTTTAAAACAGTTGTTAATACCGATAACAATAACTGATAGCAATTGAGCATTATCAGCCACATGTGGAAACTGATAGTGCGAAAAGAGAGCTTAAATGTTAATACAATAAGCAAATTCTGATTACAATAAGACCCACCAATAAATATCCCAGTGGATAAAACAATAAAACACTGTGATAGTTGGTCGTGGGTTCGCGTCTGGTCACGTGGAGTTTTCTTGGTTTTATTCATGTTTGTAACACTTAAATAGGGCCAGTTTCTCATATAAAGTCCTCTCGAGAGACATCCCCCCTGGACAGATCGCCCACGTGTCGCATTGCTGTATACTGATTGATTACAATACGCGAAATTTTTATAATGTATTTTAATTTGTATGTTTTAGGGCCTGCTAATTTTGATAGCATTATCTCTACGATTACAATAAACTGCGTCTACTGTATAAGAGATAAACGATCTAAAAAATTCTAGTATAAAGATTGGTTGGAAACAATGTTGTCTTCCGGAAGATTGATTGAGAAAGTTAAAGTAGATAGAGATAAGTACCTGTACTGTACTTCTCTGCGATCTTCTTCCATCAGGGAACTTTTACCGAAAACAATACTTTGGAAGATGATGTAGAGATAAAAATTTATCCTTAGTATAATTCATAGTGTACTTGTACAAACCACGTGTTAGTCTATAGAAAGGATGTATTAAGATAAGGCAACGCAATACATGGGCGATCTGCCAAGGGGGTTTGCCCCCAGGTGACAGTTATATAGGAACTGGCTCCTATTTAGGTGTTAGATATGGCAAGAAAACCTAGAAAACTCCAGCCGTTGGTGAGGCGCGAACCCACGACGATCTACCTGTTAAGTGATTTTGGCCACCGGTCGCTGGAGGGCATCTAAAAAAAAAGAACTAAGACATAGATAAAAAAATATTTTGCTACAGTCTAAACTCAAACCCTTCAATAGTATGCCGAGTTTCCTATTTATTTGAGTTCTTAATGCATTATCTTCTTATCCCAATTTCAAGATAGCTTAGCTAGAGACTATAAAATGTTATCAGTAAGATACGAGTTCGAACCCTTCTCATCTTTTTCCATCCAGAGTGTCTAATCTCGAGTCATGTGAGTAGCAACACGAAGATATTGGGAGTATCACGTGGTATCAACCCAATGAGACCATGTACTGAACGTTTTCGTAACACGTGACAAAGGGGTCAACAGGCCTATGTGAAAGGGCCAATAAAGCTATTTGGCTGGGCCCTTGAAAAAGCTTATTTTTATACATTTATATGTGATTAATGCAGTTTGAATGTATCTGATCTTGTACAGTACGTACTTGTAAAACTTAATAAATAATCTCTAGCTCAAGAGATGTAAAAAATATTTTAATATTTGAAACAAAAGAAAAAAAAATACTATTGTTTGTTAAATCAGTTAATGTCATTAATTTGCCTTTAATTCTCCAAAATATTTTAAAATTGTTTACTTAAGGAAATTACTTATTTATTTTTAAATCTAACCATTTGTCCATCATTTACTGTACGGAGGTAAAGTAATTCACTTGAAATTATTCTATAAAATTTCAACAGAATCATTTAAACAAATTGTTTATTCGGGTGAACAAACAAACTAAATCTTTATTGACGCAGTAAATACTTCTGAAACAAATTCAAGTACATAAAAAAAAACAAATAAATTACTTTAAGATATGAGATTTTATGATTACTCATTGTTATTGGCATAAGGGAAAACTAAGAACATGCCCAAGTAAATATACAGAGCATGGTTGGAATCATTAAAAACAAATAATAATTAAACAATTACACGTAATTCTCACAATAGAACAATAATTTCCTCTTTATAATGAGAAATTCCTCTTTTTATTAGATTATAATCTTTCAATGAGATGTCTTGGAGCATAGGATTCCTCTTGAGCTTCCTTTATATCCAATGGATTCCATCAGCTTAAGATAAAGCGTATACAAAAATCATAGAAATTTTAAACTTCTGTTAATAGACACTATTAATGCTTCATTAATAGTACAGAAATTTGAAAAGAATGATGAGACACGCAGACCATATCCCATTTCAGAAGGATTTCGTAAGACTACCAGTGACCAAGTGAATAAACCCACTGAATACTGGTCGTGGGTTCGCGCTTGGCCAACATACTGGTCACGTGGAATGTTCCAAGTTTTCTTCATATTTGTAACACTTAAATAGTTTCCCATAGAAAGTCCTCCCCCCTTGGCAGATGGTTCACGTATCGCGTTGCGGCATACCAAACAAACATAAGACCACATATTGTATTGCAGATTGCATAAAATATACATAACTTATATTGTTGGACAGTGAGGATTTATGGGGGATGCTCAGCTCAAATGCACCCACCCCTTCTAAAAATTTTTCCCCTGTGATGCCGGGTATCTCGAGTAGTAAAAACTTTTCAAGGCATATTATAAAGGCTCTACAGATTCGTTATTGAAAAACACGCCATTTTATAAGGCAATACTAGAAGCCACAAAGGCTCACGAAGGCTACGGCTATACAGGCTACAGATAGGAAGAAAAGTTACTAACCATTCGAGGTGAACGATCGTAAAAACAAACTCAATTACACAAATGAAGAGTAAAGTAAATACGAACATCTACAACAATCGAAACATCAATTAGCCCGTGTAGAATTTAAAATTAAATAAATATAATTTTCAATTTCCTTTCTTGATTTTTCTTTTCCTTTTATTCAAATTTTTCATTAAGAAATCTCTGACCAGAAAATAAGTGCTTAAAGAAAAAGAAAAAATAAATCACAGAAAATTTATTTCTTGGATGTTTAACTGTACATTTTACTTTATTTGCTCCTCTAATGAGTATCTAATCCTGAGCATGGTTTAAAAAAATAACAAATAATGAGTGATGTTCAACTGGTGAAGGTCATTCTCATTTAATTATCGCTTCCAACTGCAAAACAAGTCATTTACTCAAGAGACAGTATAAGATTCTTTTCAGATATTTACTTTATAATGATTAAATTTAGTCTTTATACTCATTTATCTGGCTGATTATTTGTAGAATTTTTTTGTTAATTGACATCTCTATTTTCTTTCTTATCCTGTTTAAATCATTTTCCAGGAGTTACTTCTTTTTTTTAAAATGTTAATCAATGTGATTAATGCAGAGACAGTTTCTTATCTTCGAACTATTTATTTATAAAATTCGAAGTTTTTGATTAAGAAGGGGGAGGAATTTTTTATTAAAACATAAAATGTTACTTTTTTTTAATTAAAGATTTTGGTGGAATTTTCGCATACAAATTAATTTATACTTTAAAAAAAAATGACTTATTTATTGAATAAACACGGTTTCAACGTAACAGGCCTTCTACTTAAGAGCGATATTTTAAATTATTAACGTCGGAAATGCGTTTATTTAAATTAATTTTGATAATATTTGAAGAAATTTACGCGTAAAACGATAGCCGAATTTATAAAAAAAATATATGTATTTAAGCTTTTTTTTTGGTTTAAAAACAAATTAATAATCGAATTTAAATGTCCATCTACTTTTTTCTATACCTTATAAAACAATAAAGAGAAACTTGTTCCTATTTGGGTGTTACATCGGTGAAGAAAACCCAGAAAATTCCACGTGGTTCATAAGGGAAACTTGTCCTATTTGGGTGTTACATAGGTAAAGAAAACCCGGAAAATTCCACGTGGTGAATAAGGGAAACTTGCCCCTATTTGGATGTTACATAGGTAAAGAAAACCCGGAAAATTCCACGTGGTGAATAAGGGAAACTTGCCCCTATTTGGATGTTACATAGGTAAAGAAAACCCGGAAAATTCCACGTGGTTCATAAGGGAAACTTGCCCTATTTGGGTGTTACATAGGTAAAGAAAACCCGGATAACTTCACGAGTCAAGAACCCACGATCAATTACCAGTGTTCAGTGCTTTTATCCACTCGGCTATTCATTTATTATTGAAAGTTTCTCGTTACGTAAATGAGAAAAATTCTGCCTCGATTTAACGATTTAAAAAGTGAGAAAAACTTCATGAAAATAATAAAATATAAAACTTAATGATACGTCTTACATTACAAGTTACTAATTTAAGATGTGTAAAAATTATCGCTGATACAAAATTAGCATCTTTTTATTTCTAAATTAAATTTGCAAATAAGAAAAACTACAATGCAATTAGCATAATTAAAGCACGAGCAATTTCATATTTACTTCCTTAAAATAATTGAAAATTTTTTAAAAAATTAAGAATGGAAAGTATCGCGTAACCTTTAATCTATAATCCCGTTCTTCTTCTTTTTACTAATTTAAAGTTTACTGTTGAATTATAATGAACAGTAATTTCATACAAAGTAATTAAGTCAGAAACAGTTTGATTAACACGTAAAAATTTGATTTAATCGAATTTTTCTATAATTAATAGATAAATAAATGCCTTTAATTTATTAACAGAAGTATGGCAAGCCGCTTATAAATAATAGTAAAATACAACGGAATTTTATTCAAATTGAATAATATACATGTAGCCTAAAAGTCAGTTAACCGTACAAATCGCTCGAAGGGCCTTTTACAGTAATTTTTTTTTTTTAAATAATTTAATTTGGATAAAGACACTGCAACACATGGGCAATGTATCAAGGAGAAATGCTTCCCGAAAGGAGTTTCTATGATAAAATAGTCCTTATTTAGGTACTGGACACGTGTAAAAATCCCGGAAAATTCCACATAGCTGGTGCCTGAACCCGCGACCAGCTAGCAGTGTTCGATAGTTTTATCCATTCGGCAAATAACGGGCGTATTTTAATTTGTTAGGGCATTTTATTCTGTAAATTAAACAAGAAGGATCTTATTTTTGAATTATATTTTGCCATGGCATAATTGGTTACAGAATAAGACGAGAATTTAATCTTTACTGTGGTTCACTGACTTATGGGCCACACTTTATTTTAAATTCATCCAAAATATAATTGTTAAATCTATATATTTCTATATAATTCTCTCACGTCACCAATTGAAATTTTATTATTCGAACTTACATCAGAAGCATGTAAGAAAGAGACAACAACATATTTTCTCCCAATATTTTCGTTATTTTAATTAAATATGAATTTATTTTAATCGAATATTATATTAAAAAAAATAATAACTTCTTAAACAATTGTAATTTCATTTCAAACATTTTTTTAATTTTAGCCCACCAGCGAGCTTAGTGGTCGCGGATTCGCGCCTCATCAACGTTGCAGTTTTCCTTGTTTTCTTCACGTATCTAACACCTAAATAGGGATCAGTTTCCCATAATTACGCCACACTAATGGGCTATCCATGTATAGTTTTCAGGCCTTTCTTCAAGTATATAAATCGCTTAAATGGGGGCCACTTTCCCTCCATCCCATTTGGCAGATCGCCCACGTGTTGCGTTGCCTGATGCCAATAATCCGAAAAGCATTTTTAACCTTCGATATTCTTTACGATATTCCTGATGATTCTATGCCAGGTTTTTAGCCAGAAAAATATCATAAAAACATCCACAAAAGAATATTTTCGAGTTGCAGAAACGTTAGTAGACCCCCCTATAACACTGTTGATAATTCCGTGTTATATGAATTCCGTGTTGTACGAGTCACTTAGATTTTACAAATACGTGAGCCGTTCACAGCCCGGCACACGTATTTGTAAAATCTAAGTGACTCGTACAACATGGAATTCATATAACACGGAATTATCTACAGTGTTATAGGGGGGGTCCACTTGTATATTTTTCTATACAGTCTTTAAGAGCGTGACAGACGGACAACGGTTATGGAAATTTATAAAAATCTAATTTGCATATTTTTTTCTTTAAAAATATCTAAAAATAGAATGCCTAAATAGACAATTTAACATATAAAAATTTCAAAATTTCAAAGTAAAAAAAAAAATAATTTGAATATCAAGAAAGTTTTTAATACCAGGAATTTCTAAATGCGAATAAGTTATTTCAGAAATTCAAAATTTGCAAGATGCTATTTATTATAAGATAATTATTTTCCGAGTAAAATACCTTTTTTTTAAAAAAAAATAAAATAAATAAATTCCATTTAAAAATAGAATAAAAATAAAAATAAAAATCGAATTTCTGTCATAAATTTCATTTCAGAAAATGTAAAAATAATAAATGAAACAATAAACGTTTTTATATATTACTTTTTTAAAATAATATATTAAATATAGGAACCGAAATTTTTCAATTTAGAAATCATTTTAAACACGAAAAAAAAAAACGGCAACGAGTTGCTTAACTTTCCCGGCTAAAAAAGCTAAAATTCTGTGTGGCGCTATCTGTTACGAGATTTTGTTTAAAAAAAAAACTTTTTATATTATTAATTATTATGGCAAAAAGGTTAATTTCGAGGGTAGAGATGGGTTTTATATATTTAAAAAAATAAATAAATGGTAATAACGAGTAAAATCGTCATTAATTCCGACCCCACGCTTGACTCTCCTCTAGCTCCTCACCCGCTCGACTTTTAACCATCAAAATTTAGTAGAATCAATGCCTCGAATATACAAATCTCCCTGCAAAATTTCAGAAAATTTCGACAAAGGGCATAGGAGTTATTAAGCTTTAAAGTGGGTGAATAAAATCGTGCCCTTACACACAAGCATCCATTCATACAGGAAAACCCCCCAAATATGTTTTCATTTCTGAAGTTTCAAGCTCTTTTAAGTGGAAAAAATATGTAAAAATATAAGGGGGAGTCATTTTCTTACCGAACGCCATACTTTCCCTCTGTTATACATAACAGCGGATAAAAATAAAAATAATAAAAGTCAGGTGAATTCTAGAAGGCATTTTAAAATAATTATTTTACTAAACGATTCTGTATCCTTTAATAAAATAATTACCAACAACTTTAATCTACTAAGAATTACAGAGATACAAAACATAATTAATTATATATAAAACTGTCACAAACTTAATTGCTAAAGTTAAACAATGTCGTCTGAAGCTCAGCTTATTAATATTTAATTCCTTTAGATTTCTATAAAAGTTTGTACATCTGCAAGAAAACAGAAGCCGTACTTAAATGGAATTTAGAAAATGACGTTTACCTGATGCAAATTTTAATTATTGATGAGAATTTAACAGATAAAAGAAGAACAAAAGGAGGAAAAAAACAACGACTTCAATAAATTCTTCTCATCCAAGTAATTGAAATGTTCTAGAATTTCTTAATAAGAGTTTTTCTATAATTCTAATTAACGTACTGTACATGTACTGTACATAAACAATGATGGAGAATTAACGTTTTAATATGTAATAAAACATATTTTAATTATATTTAACTGACGGCTTCAATTCTAGAATCCAAGTAACTGAAATGTTCTAGAATTTCTTAATAAGAGTTTTTCTCTACAACTTAATTTAATAAATGAGAGTTAATGTTTACAGCACAATGAAAAGTTTATCTTATGCAGAATTTTAATGTTAATTGTTTAAAGGTTTAAATTACAATTATGGAAAAACATTTTTGCTATAAAATTCTAGAACATTTTTTCTTATAACACGAATAGAATTGAAGCTATCAGTCAAATTCTCATCAATAATTAAAATCTGTTTTATATTATACTTTAATGTTAATTCTCCATTACTATTTACAGATGTATATTACAATTATAGAAAAACTCTTATTAAGAAATTCTAGAACATTTCAATTACTTGGATGAAGACAAATGAAGCCACTCTTTTCTCCTTTTTTTTTGTCAGTTAAATTCTTATCAATAATTAAAATAAGAATTAAACCGAGGAAAGAAAGGAGAAAAAAAGGCTTCAATTCTATTCACGTTCGAAATAAAAATATTCTACAATTTCCTAATAAAAATTCGTTTGATTTTTTTCTAAAATTATAATTTACATTTGTAAAACAATAACAGCCAATTAGTGTTAAAACAATATAATAAAAACATTTGTTATAATTAATTAATTATGAGGTAGAGAATATTATAAACAACACTCTTTATATTGTACCTAATTAAATCTTTGATTGGTTTTATATTTAAAAAAATGCTTTTTTTTTAATTAATAACCATTTTATGAAGTTTTAAGTTAAATTTAATTATCAATTTGTTAAGAAAGTTTAAGAAAATTTACGCTCTTAGTTCTAAATACCTATAAATTTTTATTGATGTCATTTATTAATTATGTTTTTTTAATCGTCTGAACTTGATAATTAATTAACTCTTTGATTAAGAAAATAAACGGAAAAACTTTTTAATATAGAAAATTTCTGTGAATTTATTTTTTAAGGATAAAAGATTGTAGAAGATGAAAAATGAGTTATTTATTAAATTTTATTTTAAAATACAGGTATAGGGCCTACCTCGCCTTACGTCGGTAATTGGTTCCAGGAAAACGACTTAAGTCGAAAAACGACGTAAGTCGAGGTATACCTGTATAATGTAAAAGTTATTAATCCATAAGGATTAAATGATTTTTAACAAGAAATATACTTGTTTTAATTGTTATATTTCAAAACTGACTAATCAGATGAAACCAGACCAACTGACCAATCAGATGAATCAGATCTATTGACCAATCAGACGACTCAATATTCTAAATTTTAACATTTGAAATTAACCAATCGTATTGATCTATCATTTTATATTAAAATTTTTAAATTACCCAAGCGGATAATTTGACACTTGACTTTTAAAACATATATTAAGTGACTGCATAAAGTACTCTATTTAAAACATAGATTTCTAATCGTTAAAATCCCTCATATTTTGAAATAGGAGAATAAAATAAAATTTAAATTTAAAAATCACATGACTTCCGGACCATACCAGGAGTTCCTATAGAAGTTAATCGAGGGGTCCTCAGTCTTTAAGCTTTCCATATCCTGTCTCGGTTTTCGGCTATTTAACTCCGTTCTCGACATTAACAAGGACAGACAACCGAACGGACGACGATTATTTATCTTCGAGCTGTAATAATATATGAAAATTGCAGCCCGAAAATAAATAAGTAATAGTTACTTAATAACCAATAGCTAAATGTAATAGGCATTTATTTGTATACATATTTACTTGTGTATAGAAATAATTTACATATACAGATAGGTCCAAAAGTTAGTTGACCGTGTTTTGGTGTTGTAACAGATACAATAGTGAATATAAAATTGTACTGTTTATGCTTTTCTTTTATAAAATTAATACAAATGGTTATAAATAAAGACAGAAATTTATAACCATTTGTACTGCACGTATACAGTACTGTACAGTACGTGTAATGAATTCTTTCTGTTACATAGGGGTGGCCCAAAAGTCAGTTAACTACGCACATTCAATTGCTGTCTTAATTTATAGCTAATTGTATCGATTTTAATTTGCATTCACGTATATACATCTGGAACACTCGAAACACGGTTAACTGACTTTTGGGTGCGTTACTGTGTGTCTGTGTGTCTGTCTACGTGTGTTTTATATAAATCGAAAATTGTTTTCATGTTATCATTTTTCTTTATTAAAAAAAAAAGTAAATTAATAATTAAAAAGAAATAAAATTATATTCTATTCTGTTGGAAATATATCGAATTAATTATATTTTTAAATATAAAATCGTAAAAAATTTATACTTTACCGAAATAAAAATACAAATGCTTACCTTATTATTCAAATATAATATTTTAAATTTTAATATNAAAAGTATAGGCCTAATAATAATAATAATAATAATGGCGAATATATTTACGTTTTATAGTACGTAAAAATTTAATTTTTTTTGTTTTTAAATTTAATAATAAACTCAATAAAATTCCGTAAATTTTACTATTAAAATATTCATTCCCTTAAGGAAATAATGATCATAATAACAATATTATTGTTAAAAATCCCTATTATTCTTCTTGATTAAATTTAAAATATTGTTTATCCGAAATATATATATAATAATTAAAAAAATCTACTTTTAATTTCCTATATTAAATATTTAAATTCGAATTTTGAAATATATATGACGTGTTGAAAATTACGTAATTGATTGGCTAATTTAAATTTACAAGCAGGTCACGTGGGAAGTGAGCTAATTTATTGGCTAAAACGTTTAATTATAACAACGGCACGTGATCGAGACGGAGTAATTGATTGGATTAGATATTGCTGCTACTAATTGATTCGTTAATTTAAATTTTAAAAAGTAATTAACGTGTAAACATAAAAGTAAATATTTTAAAATAAAATTTGAGTGAAAAAATATATATTTAGTTTAATAATATATATATATTTTTTCGATATTTCCATTTTAAGAGAGGACATTTAGTAAAGTGCTGTACGGTAAGAATTCTAACGTCGAAACGAGAAAGGTTAAGTGATTTAAGGAATGCCTGGAATTTGTCGTCTAAATTTTAGTAATGTACCATATAAAGATCATTTTTCTTTAATTCTTTTCTCTCTCGATGCCCATTAAATTTCCTTTTTTTTTCGATCCAAAGTCGGGTATTTTATCATGCTTTATACCTTTACAACGAATAAACCGACGAACGTACTGTATATTAAAATGGAATCATAGCATTAAAGAATGTTACATTTACAAATTATACGAAACTCACGACTTTAAAGCTTCATTAGTAATTTTAATTCGATTGTAATTTAAATATTCAGGTTTAATTCGAAAAGCAAAAGAATTTTATTATTAATTAACTGTTATGAACATTAATATTTATGAAAGTTTAATAATTAAATTTATAATGTGGTATGCGTTGAATGAAAATTTACTTTTACAAATCCAATAGAATTAGCATTTTCCAACTTCAATTTAATACATTTTATTCTAGTATCTCGGTCAATAAAATCAATTTAATATTCGATTTTTATTTCTAAATCGTTTATTTATTTATTTCAACTTTGATTCCACGTTCAGCTTGGGCAGAGAATTTTGAATCTTAAATTAACAGTGCATAGCAAAAATTCATACAAATTAATGAAGTTTATTTTTTGTTAAACACCACTGGCGTGTTATCTTATGGGTAAAAAGGACAGTTGTTTGGGGGCCCCAACTAATAGGGGGCCCCAAACCGAACTGTATGAGTGTTAGTTTGTATGGGGGAACGATTTTGTTCGCCTACTTTGAAGCTTAATAACTCCTGTGCCTTTTTTCATAAATTTCTGAAATTTTACAGGGAGATTTATCTATTAGGGGGAAACGTTTCTAGAAATTTTCGAGAAAATCTGACAATTTCTTCGAGAGATATGGCCCTACTCCTTTAATATCTCCCGAATTAATCTGAAGAATTAAAGATAATGATAGGAATTATTAGAGATAAAAACAAATAAAGAATGCCAGTATAAAGATAATATAAAGCATTTCATTTTACAATAATTGTACGGTTTCAGGTTCGCTACACAAATATTTTATAAGGAATATTTATTTAATTTAATTTAATTCGTATAGTTCTGCCAGCGATTTACAAAAGTCGAATATTGGAAAATTCAATATATTTAATGAAAATTTATTTAAGATAAATGTACGATTTTAGTTTTGTTCCATGTTATTTCACTTACGTGCTTCAAATTATCCAGTTTATGAACGAAATGGTAACTTGAGTGAAATCAATTCTGTGAAACACAATTAAACAGTAAATGAATTGCCATTGAGTTCATTTGAAGTCCTTACAAAATTTTACGTCTTTAAATCTAATTTTACGTAAATATTTTCGAAAATTTCATTCATTTTTTTAAATAAGGAATAAAAAAATAAAAGGTTTAAAATTTAATTCGCCTTCGTATACATGTTTTTACAATCGATCTTACTTAATTTTTGTTTTTTATTCTCGCTAAGTCATGAAGTTATACTTTAATTTCACTTATATTCACCAAAAAAAAAGAAGGAAAAAAAAAACGTTTTATAAGTAATATTTTAAACGTTAATTTTATTGCAGATTTACAAGTAAATTTAAGTCAGTAAATCTCAATTTATTTTATAGAGGGTGGCCCAAAAATCAGTTTGCCATGTTTTGTCTGGCGTGTGAAATAGCAAACTGAGTTTTGAACGTGCTTTTTCATCCCCTCTTACAAAATTCATAAAGACGTGTATATAAATATTTTAACAAATCAGCAATTTCATTTTTGGTTAACTGACTTTTGAGCCACACTGTATTTTTTTAACATGAAGGGTGGCCNCCAGTTAAGCTGCCTTTTATGGTAAACAACACAAATTTTTAAGCATTTCTTAATATACTTTATATTAAAAAAAAACGGAGGAGAAACTTGAAAGTATTAAAGAAAGGAAGGAAAAAAAAAAAATTCTCCACTCGTTCAAAACAATTTTTTCAATAAGTTTACCAAAGGAAATTTTTTTTTTTATTTTAACTTTCTTTTTACACTCCTTTTCTAGTTTATTTTATGGATATTTCCCTTAAAAATAAAAATACATTAAATTATTTTAAAATCAATTAAAATTCGAAATTTCTTTATTAAAAAAAATAATTAAAAAAATACATACTAATTTACTTATTTAAATAGTAAAAAAAATTAATTTATATTTTTAATTTAATTAAATTAATCGGTTTCCTACGCCCCTAAACTTTCCATATCCGGTGTGGATTCCATATCCCCTGTAAATCACACTTCTCCTGATAACAACCGAGTCACTCCATTCGGTTGTAGAACAAATTTTTGAATTGGAATCACGTGACTTCCGGTAAGGACCGGAAGTTGTTATATTGTTAATCGGGGTTTCCGGCCCCTAAGATTTCCTCATCCGGTCTCGATTTTTATCTATCTAAATCAGTTCTCGAGATTAATGAAGGATGAGCAGTACAAAAACCAAATCTTTTATTACATTCAACATTTTTATTAAAAAATTTGATATTTTAATTTACTCACTTGACACGAATAAATAAATAAATAAACTTTTATTGAGGTGGAAAAACATGTTTTAATAGCTTTTTAAGTAACGAAAAATTGGTTATTTCAACTGGTTTTATTGTTAAAAGAAACTCTTTTTATTCGAGCAGATAATAAAAAAAAAAATAGCTTGGTGCTTTAAATGGTTTCCATTCTGTTCGAAAATAAAATGGTATTTTAACTGGTTCTCTTGTATGGTACGTTAAAAAAAGCTACTTTTAACCAAGTGCTCGAGCTATAAATAGAAAATGTGGACACCTCAATTGGTTTCCTACATACTATAAATAAAAGTGGTAACGTATTTTAATGGCTTTCTTTATGTAGTTAAAAAGAAAAAAACAAGAGGGAGAGAGAGAGAGGACCTTAACTGCTCTATTCCAGTGACTGAAAAGGGAAATAAAAGAGAATAAAGAAAGGAATTTAAGCAAGATTTCTATTATAAATTGACCGAAAAATAGGTATTATATATACAGTAAAACCTGCTCCAAATAGAACCTGAATAAGACGGAAACCTGCCTAGCGACCCAATACAAAATCCCATTACATGAACAAAAAATGTAAATTCGATAGACAACTACTTTAAAAACTGTTTAGCATACTTTTACTCGCTGTTTACCATATTTATAAACGGTGAACTATCTACTTACTATACAGGTTTCTACTGTATATATATAGGCCTACTTATATTTGTACCCTTGTATCGTTGTATATATGTAACTAGAAAAGGTGAGAAATTCTTCTAATAATGCAGAAAAAGCCTGTTTCTGATATTAACTTTGGAAAACAATTTTTTTTTTCCTGATTTTTTTTTTTTTTTTTGTTTTTCTGGAAAGGTAACGCCCGGAAAATATCCAATAAGGTGCTAACGTGGGAAAATTACCTGAGGTTTATAGCGTATGAAACAAGCTACACGCTATTAGTCACCAGTTAAGCTGCCTTTTATGGTAAACAACACAAATTTTTAAGCATTTCTTAATATACTTTATATTAAAAAAAAACGGAGGAGAAACTTGAAAGTATTAAAGAAAGGAAGGAAAAAAAAAATTCTCCACTCGTTCAAAACAATTTTTTCAATAAGTTTTCCAAAGGAAATTTTTTTTTTTTATTTTAACTTTCTTTTTACACTCCTTTTCTAGAAAATTTTATGGATATTTCTCTTAAAAATAAAAATATATTAAATTATTTAAAAATCAATTAAAATTCGAAATTCCTTTATTAAAAAAAAATAATTTAAAAAATACATACTAATTTACTTATTTAAATAGTAAAAAAAATTAATTTATATTTTTAATTTAATTAAATTAATCGGTTTCCTACGCCCATAAACTTTCCATATCCGGTGTGGATTCCATATCCCCTGTAAATCATACTTCTCCTGATAACAACCGAGTCACTCCATTCGGTTGTAGAACAAATTTTTGAATTGGAATCACGTGACTTCCGGTAAGGACCGGAAGTTGTTATATTGTTAATCGAGGTTTCCGGCCCCTAAGATTTCCTCATCCGGTCTCGATTTTCATCTATCTAAATCCGTTCTCGAGATTAATGAAGGATGAGCAGTACAAAAACCAAATCTTTTATTACATTCAACATTTTTATTAAAAAATTTGATATTTTAATTTACTCACTTGACACGAATAAATAAATAAATAAACTTTTATTGAGGTGGAAAAACATGTTTTAATAGCTTTTTAAGTAACGAAAAATTGGTTATTTCAACTGGTTTTATTGTTAAAAGAAACTCTTTTTATTCGAGCAGATAATAAAAAAAAAAAATAGCTTGGTGCTTTAAATGGTTTCCATTCTGTTCGAAAATAAAATGGTATTTTAACTGGTTCTCTTGTATGGTACGTTAAAAAAAGCTACTTTTAACCAAGTGCTCGAGCTATAAATAGAAAATGTGGACACCTCAATTGGTTTCCTACATACTATAAATAAAAGTGGTAACGTATTTTAATGGCTTTCTTTATGTAGTTAAAAAGAAAAAAACAAGAGGGAGAGAGAGAGAGGACCTTAACTGCTCTATTCCAGTGACTGAAAAGGGAAATAAAAGAGAATAAAGAAAGGAATTTAAGCA